>NW_020524192.1:0-36394 GCF_003368295.1 Carassius auratus
ATGGGGGTGAGTAAACTATCAAGAAACTAATCCTTTAAGGTCTGTTCACACTAGGGCTGTGCGATATGGACAACAAAACCTATCACGATTTTTTGATAAATTTTGTGATTTCGATTTTAATCACGATTTTGACGCACACAGACATGCTTTACAGTCATAAATGCTTCAGTATAATTTGAAACATATTTCCAAAAAAAAAAAACAATGAGAGCTTTATCAAAAAGTTGTAACATGTCTCTAGAACAGACTTAAGTCAAATAATCACTAAGTAAAGATGTCAAACAAAATCTAGACATATGGCAAATTTAAAAAAAAAAAAAAATATTGTTAATAAGCTCACTGTAGCTGTGTCTCAGGTGTTATATGTTTTGCCCAATATATTTATTGCCCAAGGTTCACATGTACTCCGTCTGCAGTGCGTATACAGTAAGTTATGTGTACGCAGTTCAGAAGCAGCAACGAGAGCGCATTATTGTAACGCAAAAGCGCGAATCTATCCGCTCGCACGCAGATTTACTTTGCTTTGTTAACAAAACCAGATGTGCGTGCTCAGATCATTGACTGTATAAGGCTCAGATATATGCTGCCTTACAACGTGTCTCCTCTCACTCAACCTGAGTCCTATACACTCACAACTCTCTCTGTGCTCATGCGTATGAGCATCTCATGTATCTCATCTTTTACCATGTGCAGTGTGAACGTTCTGTTCCGTTAACATGGGCTCGAAAAAAAAAGGCTATGCATCACAGACAGAGTGTGTGAACAAGGAGTTAGGCATATGCCCAGTCTGCTCTGTTCTCGCACTCCACTTAGGTGCGCTGCATCCTGATTGGATCGGATAACATACTGCGGGAGGTCAGGGCCACGGAAAATCGTGCTATAAAGCGATTTAGAAATCGCGCACACTCAAATCGCTATTTTATTTTGATTTCGATTAATCGCACAGCCCTAGTTCACACTATAACCATTCTAATGAAATTGTTAAAAAACTATTTAAACCACAACAATACTGATAACGAAACAGAGGAACAGTATCAGTGGACTCACTTTCAGAATATTTTTTTCTAGTTGATGAATGCTTGAAAACAGTGACTTTAAACTTGAGAGGAAGATGACACTGTAATTGCAAGAAAAAAACTATATTGAGTGAATATTTAATATGTAAACATTGTTCAGTGTTTCAAAAGTCCTTCCCTTGGTGACTTGCTGAATAATGAATAAACTATTAATTTTTAAAGTACATTGTAGAGATAAAAGATTTTGAATCCTCCTATAGCGTCTATTATGCAAGTATGACTTGTAAGGGTAATTTTTTTAGAAATAATACATATTGAAATAATTACCATGCACCAGTAAGTTTTTATGAAAGTAAAGGAATAGATCATCCAAAAATGAGAAGTCTCTTCTCGCCCTCATGTCATTCCGAATATTTCATTTTTACACAACTCTATTTTATGGCTTTAGAACACCTGGTATGGGATAGTCATGTCACTTTTATAGTGCCTTGGCTTCCTTTTTGATGCTAAAAAAACCTCAATGCCCATTCAATGTTATTATAATGAAAGAGCAGTTAGGACATTGGTCAAAATGTCTCTTACTTAGGTTCACAAAAGAAATCAGTCATACTGATTTGGAACAACATGAGGGTGAAGAGATGAATTTCTAATACAGCATATAGACAACTATGTGACTTTAGCATTGAATGGTACCTATGAATCCCATGCGGTTTGCTTATTGCATTGGAAAGAAACAGCGACAAATATTTGGACATCTGTCCTTAAAAAAACCCCTGAGCAGCCAGGGTTTGGTTGCATTTGCAATGTGCCATGCACCTGATCCAGGATGGGTTTGGACAGACATGGGTTTGGGCTGTTGGTTTTTGAGCTTTGTGACTTTGGCTGCAGAAGCGCAAAATACAAAGGTGCGATATGGAGATTTGGCACACAAATAGGCCACAGCGAGAGGCAAGAATCTGCTCAGAAAGATGGAGAGCTTGTTGTGTGTGGCCATGCATATATATATTTCCCAGTGAGTGAATGCATGCGTGGGTGCTTGTCATGTAGTGAAAGTTCAGCGTGCACGTGTGCATGAGTGTGTGCGCTTGTGTGCGTCTGCGCGCATGCATGTGTATCGGTGGGTGTGCGAATCTTGTCACTCAACAGGGGTTCCAGTGCGAGAGCAGGCTCAGTACAGTAAGTGGGCCAGACCAATTACTCACTTCCACTGCAAAAAACTCCTCTAATTAGATGTCATTTTAAAAAGGAAGAATTAACTCCTCTGGTATTTGACCCTGTTCTCCTCTCATTTCTCACGCTGCAGCCTATATAGATTAGTCTGTTGTTCTAGACATGTTTTTACGGCATTTCGGCTGCCGATGCGGGCCAGCCTAAACAAAAACGGACAATAAATGAAAACAAAGACTACACATCTGGTCTTTTGGCTCCAAAGGCAGGGTCTTCGATTCCAGCTTGTGCCAGTGATGATGAACCCATGCAAATATCATTGGCTTCCGTGCCTGCATGTGCGGCTCAAATGGAACGCTATTCCTTAGTTACGGCAGCAGTTGCTATGGCTGTGTCCGTATGGTGTGTGTATATGTATGAGTGTGTCACTTTCTGTCGATGTCTATGTGTCTTCTATGTGGCTTCTACTCCGTGGTGTATTAGATAATGTGGCTGCTCTTCAGAGGCTCAGAATGGAAGTGAAGCAGATGTAGTCAGCTGTAGCATCATATTGCTATTTGTCAACCGCTATAAGCGAGGGAAATACGAGATGCTCCGCCCCCGTGCCAGTAAAGGTCATGTTGTAGAAACACCATTGCGCTTGTTCAGAGTTGTTTTGAAGATCTACCCCCATGAAAACAAGTGCTACGGTATTTACATTTAGGTTTTTCCTAAAAATACTATAGTACTGCAATAAATAGGGTCAAGAAACTGCATCACGGTATTTTGTCCATGGGAATTTGTGGTGCTTTTAATGTAAAAATTAAGTTGTTAGGATAACCCAGCCAAAAACCTTTGATTAAAAAGGTTTTATTTATTTTTTTACTTTCTCTTCATAAAAAATACTATGAAGAACACTTTCTACATTTTTACCACACTGACACCACATTTACTGGCTTTCTTAGTCTTATGGATTTCACAGTTGTTTTTGAAGTTATTCATTTTACTTCCTTGTCATTTAAAACAAACAAACTCTGTTCATAAAATCTTAGAGTAATGCTTCGGGCCAAGTTGAAAAGCAGTTAGATATACATCCGGTAGCTTGAACACAACAGTAGCCTATAGCTTGCAGCATGCTAATGAAATAAACAATACGCACAGCCAGACCCCGGTAAAATTACCAGTGTTTAGTGAACTCCTACAGCGTTAAATGAAGCCTGATTTAGATTGAGCTAAGTTTAACTCTATAGTTGTCAGTATAAGCATAATTTGACTGTATGAATGCGCGGTTACGTGCTAGCCAAGTGTTTGCCGTAGCAGCTAATCTGCCACAGTGGTCATATTTTAATTGCTGCATCAAAATCTTCTAGATGTTGAGACCTTATTTCCTTCAAGCTTAATTAAAAATAGACCTGTGGATGTGACTTTACGTGCAGCGCTCGAACCAATATCTAACACTTACTGGCCTTGTTTTCTTCCTCCCTGTTTTGCATAAATAACTCAGCCCACATTAACTCTTTTTTGCTTTTTTTCACCAAAAATAAGATGCGAAGCGCAGCTTATGTAATTTTCTTTGGATGAAGCTGGATAAGAAAGCTTCGCTGCTCGGTTTTGACAGCTAGTTACGTTGGCAGACCGGTTGGCTGCCATAGGCGGTGCTCTAAATGAGTAAGCCACTCATTTATGGTTTGCTGAAATATGTTTGTTTTTCTTCCAGCTGGTGTAGATTCTGTACATGAGACCATTTGAAAGTCGATTATTAGATATCGTCAAGCAATATAAGCAAATTAGCATATTGTTTTTGTTTTGTGCTTATTCGTTTAACTACAGTAGGTGGCGAGTAAGTGATATTACGGTATTTTTATGCTTAAAATAGTGTTGTGGCATTTTTTATTTTTTTTTTCAGTTTGCAGCTGAGAGTTAATTTTGCGGTGCTGTTATTTTCTCACAGCTGTTGGAGGTTGTGTTACCACTTTTTTGGTCTTCTCCATTCATCATGACAATTTCCACACATTTTTGATTTTAAAGTAATAAACCAGGTGTTTTTGTTTAGGACTATTTAGCGCGTAAACACTTTTCTGACTCCAAAAAAAGCACATCACATCTGTATCGTTTCGTCAAACTATATTACTAAAGAAGGCTAATCTGGGTGTGTTGACTTTGGATGATGACATTGAGAGGTTCTCAGTGGAGGCTTAAAAAAGCTGGAGGCACTTAGAGGGCATATGTAGGTACTTTGTCCCAATTTCATCTGCTCCTATAGGCTGAAGTCACCAGATGCCACAGGACCTTGAGAGGTGGTGAGGTAGGGCATGTCATGTACAGTATAAACAGAAAGTCCCTTATATAATGCTGTACAGTGTTTACACTGACAGCAGGGAGAGTATTCATAATTGCAGAATTCAGGTTTGAGTGTGTGTGTGTGTGTGTGTGTGTGTGTGTGTGTGCGTGCGTGTGTGTGCGTGTGTGTGCGTGTGTGTGTATATATATATATATATACATATACATATATATATATATATATATATATATACATATATATGTATATATATATATATATATATATATATATATATATATATATATATATATATATATATATATATATATATATATATATATATAAAATCTAAGGATTTTTTTCTTTACATTTTTTAAAGCCATCTGAAATTGCTTTGCATTTGGCCATCCTCCTGGCCCCCTTGTGAAGCAAGTCTTGCATTTAAAGGTCAAACTGAAAGCAGGCAAAATAAGGATATGTCTCTGAGATTATGCATGTCATCTGAAAACTGGATGTTCTTTTGAAGTTTCGATGTTATTTTTGGGTCCATTGCGCCCTAACACCTTCATTAACAACATCGTCGGGAATGTTCTTCTGTTGAGTCTTTATTGTCAGCATTTTTCTGGAGAAGGTTTTTTTGGGGGGGGAGTGAGCTGTCTGCTGGCTGAAGTTACATTCTTAGCTACTTCAGGACAGGGCTCAGCTGCTTTTCAGAGGCGATGTTTCCTGTGAGCCGTCACTGGATAAATGAATGATTCAGCCTGGCCCTGAGCTAGACTAAAAATTTCAGCTTGTAAGACAACTCCAGGAGCACATCTGACTTTAATCTATATTTATGGAGTCTATCCAGCAGAGGGAGCCCTTATACTTGTAATGGATCTGGTCTAGTACACAGTACTAGTGTGTCTCAGTGCTTACCATAGACATTGCTATACTCTATTTTAGCAGGCCTTAACGTCCCTTAGCCTTCATATCTTTAAAAATAAGTTTAGACGTTTGTGAACTCTCTTTATACAAGCATCTGAGTATTTCTGTCTGAACCCTCACCTTAATAAGCATTGTTTGCTTATATGTGTGTGTGCTTGTTTTTGTGACGTATTAGAACACAACTCTGTATAATGACATGGGTTTGACACAGGTATTACAAGGAGAGAGTGACTTATGAGGACATGACCTATCTCCCCATTTTACAAAACGCTTATAAATCATACAGAATGAGTTTTTTGGAAAAAGTAAAAATGCACAGTTTCCTGTGAGGGTTAGGTGTAGGGTTGGTGTAGGGCCATAGAATATACAGTTTGTACAGTATAAAAACCATTACGCCTGTGGGATGTCCCCACTTCTCACAAAAACAAACGTATGTGTGTGTGTGTGTGTGTGTGTGTTTGTGTGTGTGTAAATAAACAAAATATTCAGTTCTAAAATTTTAGTTGTTTGTTTATTTAAACCCAATAGATGACCATAAAGTAACAGTAATATATACATGTTTAAGGACAATATCAGAAATAGGATACATATATCATTTGAATATAGGTGCAGGTCACTGTAGTTCATAAATGTGAATGAGGATAGCAAAATAAAGTGAACTGTGACTAAATTCTTTAAACAGTGGACTACCAGTCAAATCTGGGATCAAAAAACATTCAGCCACTTTCTGACCATGTTTTGCCCCAGTGTTTTTAATTTTTTTATTTAATTTTTTATTGCTATTGCGACCCTTGTACAGCACAGAACGAACAAAATTAAGCATTTCTTGGTAATTGATTGACCTAAATTGGAATTATCTAATTGTGTACCTAAATTTAACAGCCAAATAATTTTTGTTAGATTGTAATCCATTACGTACCTTTCTATCAAAGTTATCTGACCCTATCAAGATGAATTTGTTCCGACAGTTTAACTGAGTTCTTGCCTTATTTTATTACCATCTTCTAAACTGTAGCAAATAAACTGTGATATAATGTGAGAAATGTTGAAGGTGTCTAAATAAATTCAGGTTTGACTGGATACGTACATATATACATATATATATATATATATATATATATGTCTGCATCTGTGTTGTATTATATTATAATTCTGTTTATCATTTCGTTAACATTTTCTTCTTCTTCTTGTATTTCCACCAGTCCCCGTGCCAACAGGGATGCATACTCTGGCATGGACACTCCAGGGTCCAAACGCAAGCTTTACAGTGCTGTGCCAGGACGACACTATGTGGTGGTCAAGTCTTACCAACCACAGGGCGAGGGAGAAATCGCTTTGTATAAGAACGACAGGGTCAAAGGTACATCTAAATGTCACTTTTACTTACCTTAATTAAACCGTATGTTATTGATAGTAAATATGGACATTTTTAAGAGTATGTGCTCCAAATGCAGGGACAAGCTGGTTTGTAGCAGGCAGTGCAGCTTCTCCTGCCATATGGAGAGCAAGAATTCACTGTTTCTGCCCTTCGGCACCAGCCTGGCCAGAGCTAGCAACACTTCACGAACAGAAAGAGATGAACTAGAGAGGTTTCAGTAGAATGAAGACTTCATTGGATAAAATCAGCATAGGCCTGATATATTATATTGTCATGTGTGAATGTATGCACATCCATAGTGAAGTGGTCAGAATGCCTATTAATGCATTAAGTGTTCTTAAAAGAACTGTGTGTGTAACGGGCATTTTTCCCAGTGTCATATATAGGATTGCACATGCAATATGTAAATAATGAGAAGAATGTTTAATATTTATATTATTGCTGACTTTTTCATACGTAGTTCTCAGTATTGGAGAAGGTGGATTCTGGGAAGGCAGTGCCCGAGGGAATGTAGGCTGGTTCCCAGCCGAATGCGTGGAAGAGATCCCAAGCAAACCCAACGAGGACAGGCCCTGTGAGTGTCTACACACAAACACACACGCTGTCATGCCAATTTAAAGGTATAGTACACCAAAAATGGCAATTCTGTCATTAATTATTCTCCCTCCTGTCATTCCAAACCTGCCAGACCTTCGTTTATCATCAGTACGCAATTTATTTATTGATTTGATGAAATCTGAGAGCTTTCTGACAGCAACGTACACATTCAAGGCCCAAAAAGGTAGTAAGGACATCAATGGTTCAACCGTAATTTTATAAATCTTAAATGCACTTCCGATTGCACAATTGTTCGACATATTACAAGGTGAGGGGAAGAAAGACTTTTCCCGCTCCTCTTATTATGTCTTCTCTCACTCTATTCTTCTCCGGTGCTCTGATAACCCGCAGAATATGTAAGGAGCCTTGCGGCGATAACAGGCTGTTAATTCAGTTAGTGTTCATTTGCAACTAGGCCACAAAGTACACGCGTCCACCTCTCAGATCGAATGCTCGCATTCATCCATCAACCATCGGCGTGAATGAGCACCTGAGAATTTGATTTGCGCATTATATCCAAATTGGACAGAGCACATGAATGCCATTAACGGCAATCATAGCTTTACTCTAGTCCAAATGTGTGTTGATTTTTTTTTTTTATAGGTACAATCATTGGCTGTTGTGTAGCTTTGGTGTGTGCACTCAACGTTCACTGTGCAAATTGGCAGAAGGGGCCAGGGGCAACATTCTGTTGAGAGTTGTTATTTTGGGCCAAATGAATGCCTTCCACATCAGTGCAGCTACTGTGTGTTTTTCAGCCCTGTATGTGTGTGTGGTGTCATAGAGGCGTTTAGATTTTTTCTTCACTGAAACACATCCGAACCTTTATAACAGTAACCGTAATAAGCTTTGCATTGCGACACACTTGACATAATGTAATTGCTCATCTAGAATCATGCTTTAGTCTAAAATCTCCATTACAATTCTCTCCTGTGGTCCAGATTGTTGCTTATGCCCATGTACAGTAAGACAGCTATTGGCAGCTATACGAAACAAATGGAGAGCTGTTCACGACAGCATGTGGCGAGCAGAATGGAGGTGTGGTGAACGACAGCTGTCATTGGCCGAGAGGCTTTGGCCCATGTGACTCAGGGATAGAATCTGGCTGACTCAGCTCTCAGATTGTAAGATCTAAGTTCACCCGTCATGTGATGGAACATGACATTTGCCTTAAGGTCATGCTGCAGAAGCACAGTAATTGCTTTTGCATCTGTACGGCTAACCTAAATGCTGTTATTAAAGGTGAAGTGTGTCATTTCAGAGCTGAATTGTTTTCAAACAGGTTTCCTGCCTGCTATTGGTTGGATAAACAACTAGCCCTGCCCCAAACTAATATTATTGGTTGAGCCAGTGTTGCTATGCTGTTGGAATACTCAAATAAACATTGCAGTGTTTTGAAAGCGCCAGAGTCTTTATACTTTTCTGCTTAATTATTGCATAGCTGTTTGTTAAATGAGAAAGTATTATAAAATGTTGCATCTTCTTGCATAGTTTTTGAGAAAATAACAGTCTTCTATATCTAGTTTTAAGTAATGTGTCAAGAATTTTAGTATTTATTTTCTTTACTTTTATAACATTTCCAATAAAAAAATAATTCATGTGGTATTATCCATGAAGTAAAATTCCCCATGATAATTATTTATCAATTTAACATTTTAAATAAATAAAAATGTGTAAATGGCACTTTTAATTGATATTTCAATTAATGAATAAATCAGGACAAAAAATGCATGTCACATCTTTGACCCACATACGTTATTGGTGGTGAAATTGGATCTTTTACTTATACTATTTTATTCGGCATGTTATGGCCAGTAATTGAGTTGTCGCAACACATTTGATCAATTTGTGCACATTTTATCAGTAATCTGGGGTGAAAATGCTTGCTATGTTTGGTATAAGTGTCACCTGAGGCGTTTTGAATCTCATCCATGTTTGCTAATGTTGCAAAAGAAGCAGTGTGAAAAGGTGAGAAATGCTATGTTGAGATGGGAGCCATTGGCAGCCTTGAAATCCATGGCTACTACAATGCACTCTACGAGCGAAGCGCTTTTGAAGAGTTGCAAGGACAGCTGATTTCTTTCATTGATTTATGAAATAGTCATTTGGTTCCCATGGTGATGCGTTCATGGTTATTTTAATCACATTTCTTTTAGAAGATTGTTGCCCAAATCTGTCTTATTTTGCAGTTAATCCAACAACTAGCCAAGATACATAACATCACATATGCTGCTGCCTTAAAAGTTGACGATCCAGGACAGTGTTTAAAATCAGCTACAGTTAAATCCAGCATCGGCTGGTTAGCAACAGCACTAGTAATCTGCTGAAGTCTCTTGAACCTTTCCGAGCAACACTCATGCACAATCCTGATTGATATATTTCCATGGAAACATGCTCTACACTGTACAAACCCTGTTGCTATGGAGTGGGCCTTGGTAAGATTTTTTTCCTCTTTTTGTGGCATCTTTTTTTTTTTTCTCTCTCACACACTCTCTCTCCCTCTCACGGTACTGAGAACAGAGCTTACATATCATCTTTTGCAATGCCACAGTTCTCTTTTCCATGTGTGTGGTGCTGATGGTCAGCTCTCACCTGAGCGCTCGAGGAGACACAAGAGTTTTTGGAGATGGGAAGTTAGGCGTCAGGGCCTGAGGGATCGAGAAAAGTGGCAATCGCCCCTCAGGCAAGGAGCGTTTCTCGGATTGACTCGGGGTTGAACTAAAGGGGACCAATGGACGAGATTAGCAGATCTAGGAAGAAGGTTCATTTTGGAGGTATGTTGATTTGAGGATGCTGCAAACTGAGGAGTTTTGTGATGAATTACGGATTTGTGCCACCAATAATTGCATGTTTTGCTCTGTGCACTTTTTTATGATGTGTTTACAGTATATATGAACGATGAGTTGGAGTCTATTGTCGATAAAATTTCAGTTGCAGTTTTTGCAGTAAAAATGTGTTGTTGTTGTCTTTTCACTTGGGGTTTGAGGTATTTGTGCATCTTGATGACTTTTTGTTTCAGTTTAAGAAACCTTGAACAGTTGTTGCAAACAAATTGTAGTAAAATATCCAAATCGTCTGGGGGTCATTTTTCGATCTAATTCAGTTCTCCGTCATGTTTAAGCTTTGTCAAAGATAAATGTTTTATTACATAGAGTGAGAAACTGCAGTCGTAGAGTTGTAAAACTTTTTGGACTGTCAGAATATTATAGCTATTACTTTTTTTTCCAGTGGTGCGCTCTGACTCTGCCTTGAAAGTTTTGCATCCTTCAAGTCGAGCTTGCTGCACGTTTACTATCTTTATGAATTTGATCAAGTGAGCTTCACAGCTAGTTACCCCTGGTGGTTTAAAATTCGGTGTTGTAGCAACTGTCATCACTGCTCGCCCTCATGTCAAATAGCCTTTTTTTCCTCACACTGTCCACAGAGGAACAACGCTTGTGTCAAGTACGTGTGGCTCTGTGTGTACATGCCAGAACACTTTTAGTTGGAAAGACGACACAGCTGCTACAGAAAACTGAGAGGGTGTTCCATTAAGATGTGAGAAAGAGAACGAAAAAGAGATGTGGTGGCCATTTTATTCATCCAATTAATTATAACATCCATATCTCTTGATATTAAATTCCTCTCTTCAGATTTATGAAAGCGAAATAAGGTATTGCTCAAAACTGGATAATGCACAACCTGCCAAAACACATCTATAAATGGTAATGATTCACTTGCACACTCAAACGATTCAGTTTTGATTTATTCAGTTGATGAGATGCATCATAACAGGTCCAGTCTGACCTCAATATTATTTGATTTGTTTCCAAATAAATGGCAAAAAATAAGCCTCAGAGTGCCAAATGCTTACTTCTCATGATTCACATTTTAAAGCTGATTTGAATTTGAACCTCTCTAGATGGCCACCTTTTGCTAAACAGTTTGATTAACCAAAATATTCATTAAACCGCCTTTTTATGTATTTGAAACAACTGACAGATGTGGAGGACATCTTACATTTACAGTCACAGAATAGAACAGATGTCTCTGTAGAATTGCGCTGAATCTAAACCTCCCTTTGTTTGAACATCAAAATGTTTCAGCTCAACAAAGAATTGCGCGTCTGTAACTTTAACAGCTAACCAGTGAGTAGGTTGGAAGGGGAAAGTGTTGAATCCCACGCAGCCTCCTGACTACTGATATCATCGTGTATCAACATAACCACAGAGGACAATACAAATGGTGCAGTTTTCAGAAGCTGCAGCCTGCAGAACAAACTCCTCGAGAATCTTATTAATGGATAAATATATGTACACGGTTGCTCAGGATCTTTATTATCACCAGTTGTGTTTCCGTTAATGGTTGTCCTTCCTCCGTAGACAACATTTGCTTCCTTACATAAGTACGCTTTGGGGGATGTGCTTAACGTTAAAGTGATTCGATTAAATTCAGATATTAATCCAGTGTTTTATCCATATGTCCAAGTCCTCTGTGGACAGTTGGTTTGTTGTTCTACAAACATCATGGCGTAGGAGCGGCCTAGAACAAATGTTCCCCTCGGAGAAGTTCGGAGGAGCGGAATCAGAGCCGTGTAGACGATTAATCTCTGCAACATAAAAAAGTCTCTTCATTAGCTTTGTTGGCTCTTATCCTGGTTCCTTCCATAAAATGCAGTCAATATTTGGCCTTCCTGAGCTCTCTCAGAGGAGTAGTCTAGTTTGGCTCCATTATGGGCCAAATGGTCCCTGTCTTCCAAACAGCTTTTTATTGGTTGCAGTTAAATGTGGAAGGTGGTATAGTTGGTTTAGTGCTGATTTTGAATTCACTGTTATAAATTGGGGATTTACGTTAAGCTCATGGCGTGTGTTCAAGAAATGTGATTTTATTTTATTTTATTTTTATATATATGTATGTGTGTTTGTCATGCTGGTATTGATCGTCAGTGACAATCTGCATGTCAAGGTACTGTTCGGTGAAACTGTAAGCACCTTTTGTTATTTAATATAAAAATATATATAAATATACTAGAGCACAGTTGGCTAAATGATTACCCTAAATATGTTTAAAAAATGGCACCTGAGACTGTAACATATGGCACACAGTAAGACCAAATTGTGACTAGACAGCTATTTTATGCAATTATGTAACAACCAAACTTTTACAACATTCTCACTTTATCACATCTGCTGTGCCTCTCCAAAATTCTGGGGACTATTTTTAGTCATTTTGCACATTTTATATTCGGTGTGAAAGTGATGATAATGATGTTGAAGCGTTCAAAGTTTGCTGGGTTAGTGCTTGAACACAGTCACATCAGAGTGTAGAAAGTAACTTTTGTTTATGTGTGAAAATAATGAATAAAAATAATTTTTATGACACTTTCTGAGCACTATGCAAGGTTGAAATATCACATAATTGGGGTGATCTAAGGTAAATGTCTGTGAATGTTTCTTCACAGATGCCCGGGCAGACCGATCGGAGAGAAGGAAGCTCTTTCGACACTACACTGTGGGATCTTATGACAGTTTTGATGCATCAAGGTATGAGCAAATATATTTCTTTCCTTCTGACCGTGTTTTTTAAAGTGTGTCAGGTTCACTACATGATGGTAGTTTGAAATGGGTTCTCTCTTGCGTACATATTTACAGATCAAAAAAGGTTACAGATATTTTTCTGTAAACGACATTGCGGTTTCAGATTTTAGTATGTTTTGCCTCAACAAGGTCAGCTATGATGGTGAAAGGCAAGAAATGGACCACAATAACAGCTCAAATGTCATCATCAGGTCTACACGGAATCTGCGCCTGCGGAATTCCACAGGAATGTCACTCACAAAGTAAAAAAGTTGTTTATTAAATCATTTGTAACTACTTCCCCCTTTAGCAAATTTTTCATATTTCATAGAATTTTCGAGATCTTTCACCAAAATCATCGCAAAGATTCTGTCTGGGCCTGGAGATAATTTCAATACACTGAAAGAAATTTGGAGTAGTATTTAAATATAGAGGAAATTTCACAAATAATCACACAGAAACAGCAAGCAACACAAGCAAAGTAGTGTAGAAAAAAAATATTTTCAGTAACACTTTACTTAAAGCCTTTATGTATAATGAATTTTAAAAGTAGTTTTAATGCATTAATTATGCCTTGTAATGCATTGTACAATCTCATGAATATTTGCAACCACAGTTAATAAATGATATCACTTTTCAATTCATTGTTAAACTTTGAATTTTTTAATTCGGTTATAACTATTTACGACAAGATATGGGCCTGATTTTACAGACATGGCTTAGATTTAGCCAAGATTAGGCCATAGTTCGATAAGAACATTTCATACATTTCATTTCATACAGTGTAGGTTAAAAGATTGATTTATTTACCTCAGCTGTAAAAATGGCCAGGTTGTTTTTTAAATCCTAATTTTTTTTATTTTATATGCATTTGATTTATACCCAAAGACAAAATTCCCTAGGTTAATAAAGTATAAGAAAAGAACAAAAAATTGAAATAATTGATTAATCGATTGCTATTAATAATAACTTTCTTGAGAGTGTTTCAAAGTACGGAACAAATTTTACATTTACCTGCGCATCCTTTTGCACAAACCATCATTTTCCAAAACTTTGCCACCCCAATATGTTTTAACACAAAACACCGCACAAGCACATTGTTATTCACAGGGGAAAAAAGGTTTGAAGAGTGTGAAAAGTCTTTAAATGGCCAGTTATGTAAGCAATGCTCGAACTTTGATGGCATAAAAAAAAACAAAAAAATCAGCTCTTGGACATTATGATGTCATAATATGTGGCTGTCAGTCTGCAAATTTGAAATAAATTGACAGTGTGCAATTGCTCACCCTCATATTGCTACAAACCTTTTATCATCTTCAGTACACAAATTATTTTCAATTTTTGATGAAATCCGAGACCTTTCTGACACTGCATAGAAAGTTACAATTAAACCACTTATGTCACATGGACTATTTTCATAGATGGAAACACGAGTCTGTGACTTGGACTCGAGTTGCACTTAAGTTGCATAAGTCTTTATTTATGCGACTTAAGTGCAACTTGAGTCCAAGTAAAAAAAAAAAAAAAAAACACCAATCTGCAAAAAGTTTATAGAAATGTATCTCTGAGGGGAACTGTCTAAACTTTAGAAAAGTTTAGATGGTATTTTCTTTTTATCATGCCTCTGTATAATGAATATAAAGCTGTGTTCCCAACCGCAGCACTGCTTTATTTGCAGATGTGCAGATGTTTTATGTAGAAAATGTTCACAAAACTAAAGTCAGACCATTTTGCCTTTGCTTCAGATTTCGAAATTATAACAATCCAGTGAAGATTAAAGCCTACTAATGCTGCATTTATGCAGCCTCTTTGTTAGGATTGTGTTGTGATTAAAATACTTTAATTGCCTCTAATTTTAAATTGTATGAGAACACAGACAAAGCCTTAGTTTGTTTATAAGAGATTTATTTAATTTGTTTTATTAATTTGATTGATTGGGGTTTAACTAATAAATTAATTAAAGAATACCTTTCCATTTGTACATTTTCTTAAATTTAAATCAAAACCAATTTATCCTCAAACTGTTGCTAATAAATAGAACAAAGACTTGAGAAGTGACTTGGACTCGACATTAAAAGGCTTGAGACTTGACTTGGACTTGGACCTCAGAGACTTGTGAACATGTCTGAGTATTTTAATGATGCCCTTGCTAAGTTTCTGAGCCTTAAACATGTCAGTTGCATTGCTGTTCATGGAGGGTCAGAAAGCTCTTGGATTTCATCAAAAATATCTTAATTTGTGTCCCGAAGAAAAACGAAGTTATTATGGACCGATTAATGACAGAATTTTTATTTTGGGGTTAACTGTCCCTTTAAGGGTAATATTAGTTCTTAGAAATGTAGTTTTGTTGTACTATGAACTTTTGTCACATTTGTCACAGGGTGTTTAAAAGCCAAAAAAAGAGAAAGATCCTCTCGCATCCGGCTACCATACTTCTACCCAGCTGACACACCCCTCGCTCCGAGCTGGTTGTCATGGAGACAGAGAATCCAAGGCAATGTAGTGCAGGCTACTTCCTGCTGCAGGGAGCTTGAGTGACAGCCGTACAGAAGGACACGGGTGCTTTTAGGTGAACTTGTCACAGATACACGCAAGATACCGCCTAGTTATGTCAGTCTTTTGCAGACATGCTCTGTATATTATGATTAATAAATTTAGACCAGATTCCAGTGTAAACTTTTTTGTAGGATAAATCCAAATGGATTTTTATTGGATTTAAGATGCATTATTTAGTTTGTATTAAATAGCTAACAATATATAAATATCGCTCCGTGATTGACAGTAGTAACATTGTTTGAAATGAGATCACACAGAGGTATAAATGCATTATGAGCAAATAATATTTCAGTCCGGTATATTAATGACCTTGTTGCTCTGTGACATCGCCACAGTGTCCTCTTCAAAGCAGATTATGTTGCCATGACAACCATGCATCATTCCTCAGGAGTCAGCACTCTACCTTTGGAGCTCAGAGCTCTTTCAATATTTCAATAAGACTTTATCTTATAGTTAAGACTATAAGGTCTTCTGATCACAGGTTAAGACTATTTTGTCAATATGCCAGCTAAAGTTTTTATGGGATTATAAACACTTCAAGATCTTTTCGGGTGCATTTTAGGCCGTTAAATTAATCAATCTAGAGCTGCGGTTCTTGACCTTCAGTGATTATTTTAAGGCCTGATTCATTCTAAGGACAGAAAGTGCACTAAAATGAAATGGCACAGGCCACAATCTCATTTTTTGAATGAAGTTAATGTTCCGGGTGCAAATGAGACTCCAGCTCTTTGTGAGAGCTGCAGTTTGAGCAATTCGCTACACTTTCAGTACCTTGGCTTGATTTCCAGGACTGGATTTAATACTCCATCTAAAAGATGTTAAGCCCTCTTGTCCTTCAGGGAAAGAGAGACAGTGCTATCATATTCAAACAGCATATCTCTGGATATCTCCGGTGTCTTCTATGGTTGAACACCTTCAGTAATTGATCTGCTTGCTTGCAGTGTGTGTTTTGGGGAAGGATTTTGATGGTGCTAAGCAGGAAGTAACACTCAGTGTCACAAAGACTAGAAATAGTCTCTCTTCTAACAGAATTTTGAATTAATAACCCATATTGCATTCTGAAAACTTTTTGATTGAATTTCTTTGACTCAAAAATTTGTTTTGACTTGTGTTAAAGTAATAGTTCACCTAAAAGCATGAATTAAATTAATTAATTAATTAATTAATTAAAAATAGGACTATATATATTTTCCTATTATAGTTGGGCCATTTCCCCCCCCTAAAAAGTATATTTAAAGTCATTAAGAAGTCAGTGTAAACACTTTTTGAAGTAATTACAATTGATAATTTCTCATTATTTTTTTATGTGTATCCGTTCTGTTGAATTTGACATAATTTAGTAACAGATTGCAGGGGGCTTTAATGCGATTAATTTGTTTTTTTCCCCCCAGATAATTATTACTCAATTACTCAAAGTACCAAAATTATCGTTAATGTGAGCGTCAAGCAAGCTAAATCGTTCACAGAAATCATAATCTTTAAATTCTTTACGATTCCAATCTGTAATGGACACACAACATTATTTTTAGTCGCGCGCACACACGCATACATTCTGTTCTCTCTTTCGCGCGCTCGCTCTTACTCGGTGGCACAGTAAACCGTCTCTCTCTCGCTTTCTCTGTATCACTTTCTCTCTCTCTCTCCCTCCCTCTCCCTCTCTCTATCTCATACCCATTTCTCCAAGATTACCACTCATGTTTTCCTCTGGTGATTTTCATCCTTCATCTGGGGGTTATGTCTCTAGTTTACGACACGCTATCTCGCCGGCGACCGGGCCCTGCTTTTCTTAACCGGTGTCACAGCTTCTTCGACAGATAAAGCCGGCGGTGAGCTTTTTTTCAACGGCTGCAACTCTCGTCACATCGCGCTCTTCGTCGCAAAAATGATTAATTCCGCTCAGCCGACGCCTGTCAGGATGAAGCATCACTCCGCGCGCGCGGCGGTGGCGATGATGAGGATGATAGGCTGTAATAACGGTCGTTTTGCGCGGAATTTTCTCCACAGCGACTGCGTTATCAACGAAAAGACGGTCGTGCTGCAGAAGAAGGATAACGAGGGATTCGGGTTCGTGTTGAGAGGGGCGAAAGGTAGGGGAAAAGCCGGACCCCTCGTCGTGTCCGCCGCCTCATCATGACTGTACCTCACTTCATGCTTTACACCCTCGAGAATCAAACCGTGTTGCTCCTTCATTTCACACTGTTTCCTATCCCCTTTTTTGTACCCCCTCACTTAACGTCATTTCTGCTGATTTCAAAGCGCGTCATCGCGCGCGCACTTGATTTGATGTGTCTGCGTGGCTTGAGCTGCATGAATTGCATCCATGTCAAGAACTTCTGAATTAATCCATCTCTTGGTGTCAGCGTGTCCATCAATTGACTGCGATGCATTTAAGTGGGCTTGTCAAATCTGTGAAGTGTAAACACAGACCCCCACCCACTCCCTGCTCCATGTGCTTGTCTTGTGTTTGACTGCATTAGGGCTCTGCTGGCACTTTGTCTCGAGGGCTTCCTGAGTCTGACAGTCCAGCTGTTTCTTTCTGTGGCTGAAGCGTTTAATTCACTCACAAATCGTCAACAAACCTTTAACTATGCAATGCATTAGCCACTTAAGCTAGACCCTAAAAGTCTCCTTCCCATCCACAACTGCAACGCTTTTAGTGCACTACAGATCCATGAAGTTGCGAGTGGTGCACCATGGCTGCTTTCTGCATCAGCTCTTGTGATGCCCCTCGTTCTGTCAGGCTCCAGACCAGTGCTTCTCCCCACACTGTCAGCAGTGACATCCATGCATGCATTTTCTCTGGTTATATAAACGTCCCAACTCCTGCATTCATTTTTGATTTGGTTGGATGGATGCATTGCAGCTTGCATCATGTATCATCAGACCAGATGCTCTTGTTTAGCCACACTCATTATCCATTGTGCTACCAGGCACTCGTTTTCATAGGAATTGTATTTTTCATACCATCGATGTAAAAGCATGTTATTTTCAGCATGTTTTTGAGTAATAGCAAGTTTAACATAGACTATGGAATTACAAATAATATCTAATTTAAATAGTACATATATATATATACTTAAAATACTTTGTAGGCCAGAATTATGTTTAATCTGGGCCCATAAAACTACCATACTGTCTTTTGATCTTTACAATATCTTTCCTTTGGTTCTGTGTTGTCTGGCACTGGCTGGATTTTAGCGGATACTCCCATTGAGGAGTTCACTCCGACCCCGGCGTTCCCTGCTTTGCAGTATCTGGAGTCTGTGGATGAGGGAGGGGTGGCATGGAAAGCTGGCTTGAGGACTGGAGACTTCCTCATCGAGGTAAGAACGCGATTGGGTTTCCATAAGTTTACAGTTTGTTTTGGAAAGCCTCAGAAGCCATTGCTTGCTGAAGGGATGGAAAGGTCCTTGCTCAGTTGGAAAGATTGGTGTCCGACCCATGCAGGGGTCTTCATCTTGAGCTTGCTGCTGAATCATTCACACGTTATGGCAATCAGGAGAATGTTTATGCACAGTCTGAGCTTGTGAATATGAGGAAAGGTCATGGTTAAATCTTTAATGAGACAGAGGAGCTTAGAGACGCAGGAGACGAGCACTCCTGGAAGAAGCTGTGAGCACACAGAGGTCCGTCCTTGTGCAGAAACTCAGTTTTCTGATGTCTCTTGAGCTCTTTGGTCTGGGTTGCATTTAAACGGTTAACCTTTGCATAGGCAATCTAGCTTATCTTTTTTTAATTCTCACTTTTAATGAATGAGGGTGTAATCTCGACACTCTGAATTCATTTGAAAGTTGAAAATGTCAGGCCGGTAATCACCCATCATAACTCTTTGTAGAAGTTGGGCATTGAATTTGATAGTTGTCTGAGAGTGAGCTTGCATTTATTGGAGGTTGTAAATTTTTAATGCCTCTGAGGTACTTTGGATCTGTAACCTGTCAAGTCCAAAAAAGAAGCAAAGACAGCGAAGAAGTATGATAAAGGCTCATTCTGACCATTTCGGTTTTTAACCTCCTTGTGTTTATTACCAGATTATACATTCCGTTTTGGTTAAAGCAGTGAGATTATATTTTTGGTATGGCACTATATATTTGCTATCTGCAAAACTACCTATTTTCAGAATCGACTTGTCGTTAGCTTGTCTGAACAGTTGGCTTGTTGGTCAAAGCAAGCACAAGACTTCAGTCAGGTTAGGTTTATTCTCAGAACATGTTCTTGTGATCACAAATAGCAAGACTGCAGTGTGAAAAAATGTCTTGTGGTGTGGACAAATCCTTCATAGTCATTTTCTAGATATGTGTGTTGTTGAATGCAGCGAATTTGTTGCAAAAGTGCTGTTTGATGGCTTGATGGCTGTAGGTGCTTTAGAGGAGGTGACTTTAAAGAAGCATGTTTCAGTGTGTTCAGTTAGTGATTATATAGTCCTGCAATGCAAATCTGAAGTTTCAGCATTTCAGCATTCATTTGCTGCTCAAAATACATTTCATATCATCATTTTTTAAAACAGCAGTGCTGCGTTCAACCAAAATGAAACCTTACTCTCAGGCCATCTGAGATGTAGAAGAGTTTGTTTCTTCAACGGAACAGATTTGGAGAAATGTATCATTACATTACTCACTCAATTCTGCAGTGGATGGGTGCCGCAGAATGAGAGTCCCAACAGCTGTTAAAAATCTAGAAAAGTACTCCACACAACTCTAGCCTATCAGTTAACAGCTTACGGAGTGAAGAGCTGCGTGTTTGTAAGAAACAAATTCATCAAGACGTTTTTAACTTTACATTGTTGTTTCTGGCAAGAATACAGGTCTCCTATCCTTAATACTGCTTTCTTTTGAGAAAAAGCTAGAAAAAGGAAAGAAACATGCACAGATTTATAAGCTTAAACAGTCCAGAGCAGCTTTAAACAAATATACTGGTGAATTTTGATGTGAGAGGATAACAGGGGATGGACATTTTCACTGGAGGAAGCATTAATATGGATTACGGAGTCATATCTTTGAACAGAAGTGACGATTTATAGTTAAAACAACTGTCTTGGTGAATCTGTTTCTTACAAACATGCAGGTTTCAACTTTAAGACATTAATTGATGGACTGGAGTGGTGTGGATCACTTGTGGATTATTGTGATGTTTTTATCAGCTGTTTAGACTTCTTTCTCACGGAAACCATTCACTGCAAAGGATCCATTCGAGAGCAAGTGATGTAATGTTAAATTTCTCCAAAAAGAAACAGTCTGATTGTTTCTTCACTGAAGGATTTGGAAAAATTGTCTCATCTTCATGTTGAATGGTCTGAGGGTGAGTAAATTTACAGCAAATTTTTGGGTGAACTATTCTTTATTTGTTAAAACCATGATGCATTTTTTTTTTTATAGAGAAACATGATTTGTAAGATGTCTTAACAAAGATGTCTTAAGTAAACCCTCTTGCTCATCCCTATTATAAATATATAATGATGATGGAAGTTTATCTGCAAAACTCCTGTCTTGGCGATAACTGACCATAAGACACGAAAAGCATTGGGCACGTTGTCCTCCTTTCTGCATCAGCAAAATAAGTTCATTTGCATGCAAAATTCAAGAGAACACTCACTTTGTGTTAAAGCACAGAGAGCAGATCTAAGATCTCAGCGCCGCATGGAAAGGCAGAGAAGAGAAGAAAATGATTGGCTCTCATGAGTGGCGAAGATTTCATGAAGTATTAGCTCCTTACGGTAATCCAAGAGTCCAAATGTAGCTAAGCCTAAATGTTTCTATGATAGAGCAGTGGGAGCTGCATTTTGATTATGTTATTTAGCATAGCATATAATGTTTTCATATCTAATAGGTTGCTGACGTACTGCAGTGCGACATGTTAAAACTATTTTCAATGCAATTTTGCTATTTTTTTTTTTTAGTTTATTGCGATATTAATTGAGGTACTATGTGAAATATTTATATTTAAGATAAATTATTTTATCACAGTGCCATATTATTTAAAACTAATTAGTGATGGAGAAAGTGTAATTTTAGAAAATGGCAAAATATAAAGAAATAGTAGTTAATAGTTACAGCACCTAAAATATGAATATAAAAATATAGAAATCTTATGTATGTTTTAACCTAGATTCTTTATTTTAAAATTTGATAAGCTTCGCTTAATGTGGTAATTTATAAAATATAAAATGCAATACTGCACTCTAAACACTCTTCGAAGTGACTTCAATTAGTCTGGCACAATGTATTTGTATATATAAAAACGTGTATATAAATTGTGCATATAAATTCATTCACCATCTCTTCTCCCAGAATATTGCAGAAACAATAAACACGTTCTAATTGTCCAGTCGATGCTATTGACCGTCAGTCCCTCAGGAGCCGAGCAAGCTTCACTACACACATCAGGTTGAGCCGCTGGCGTTTTGCTCTCTCACACTTTGGTGTATGGATGTGTCAGGTCCCAGGGACAATCTGGCCTTCTGGACAGAGCAAGGCGAAGCTCTCACAGAGAACTTGACCTGGTTTTGCTTTACGTTAATGACGAAAGCTTGCAGTAGATTTGGTAGGGATGTAAATATCTATCTTTTTTAAAAAGCATATTTGTTTTGCATTCTGTGAACTGCACCAGAGGTTGAATTGCAGATTCTCACTCCTACATTTCCTGGAGCTTTTGAGAGTCAATGAATTAATCTTATTGCCCATAAGAAACTCTAAGAAATGGTGCAGCTTATGAAGGGTGTTAGTGATCAACCAGGAAGCTACAAAATAGAATGATGTATTTACTGAAAATACATCTACACCCACTTGCCCTTGGTGTGTGGGCACGAGTATCTCTCTTTCTCTTTACTCTCATCTGATCGCATTCCTGCATCTTACTTACCTCTCTTTTCTGTATACAAGAGGTAATAGTAGGGCTGGGTGATATGAAAAATGTTTTCATATCAGTCGATATTGATAATTATCATGATCAATTTCACATTTTTATTTATTTAATGTTTAGGGGCAGATTTTTGCTCCTAAGTGAACGTCGTATAAACCAGACTGTTAACTGTAGTTTTAAACTACTCTTCATGGTCAGAACGTGACAAACACTTCACATTTGTTCTTTACGCTTTCCCAGTCGCTTTTTTCTGCATGTTCTGATGAGTGATATTGTTTCAATATTCAGCACAGTTTGCAGTGCAGGCTGCAAATATTAATAATATTAATTTTTATGTCTCTTAGAAAGGCACATTTGACAGTAGCTTGAGTTAACAGTAGTAGCTTGGGTCTTAATACAATTGTCTGAATACATTTAGTATAAATGCACAAACGCTATATTCTATTAGTCATTTAATACAGGACAATATCAATAATATAATACAATTCTATGTAAATATCCCACATTTCTGCCACAATAGCACGGTGCAGTTAGTAAATCCATGGTAAATAATGTGATTTGTATATTGAAATACCTTCTGACTGTATCATTGCGCACATTGTTTCTCCTGTTTGCCAGTGCGGTTTCATCCAGCTTTAAACTATTTAAAGTTCTTTGCTAAATTCAAACCCTTTACACTGGACCTTACAGCGCTGTTTAGTGTCGCTCATCAGCAAGTAAACGTATCTGCTCTAGTGAGCTCATGCTGCTCTGCCATTTGAACCTTCAGCCGAGCGGTTTAACAGTTCATGTGGCACGGTTCAAATGAGTAGCGCTGTTTCGCTCTGCTTTTGGCCCATAAACATTATATTGAATATTTAGTGAATATTTTAACGAAGAAAAAAAAAGTTGTGCATGCTGGTGGAAAATATAATTGTCAAGCCATGTTTTAGGTGTACATTTTTACTAAATATATAAGGCTATTTCATGAATTTAGGAGGTGCATTGCATAACATCTAAGCTGACACAAAAAGCATCTGCTGCTTTAAAACTATTTTAGTGGTTTAAACAAGCAGCGGCACTGAAGTATTTTTGGTTCTTGTAAATATCTTGCACTGTCACGAAAGGCATGAAAATATGTAATTGTGGTTATCTAGCTCCAAAAATTGCTAACGTTAAATGTGATGGCTGGTTGATGTGTTGTTGACGGCTGGACATCTTTCCTCGCCTGTAATGCTTTCTCTCTAGAATGTTCTGTGTGCACAGAGAGAACCAGCAGGGAGGAAGTTTGTGGACTGCAGGAGATGCCTGCGAGCGTCCTCATGGCCTTATAACCATACAACCTGTCACCAAAACCTGCTCCTCACGCACTGCGAACCAAGTATAGCGCAGAACATAGCGTTTGCTCTGTCACACTAAATGAAAAAGTTACCGGCTGGATCATTTTGAAGCATCACAGAATAGATCTTCCTATTTTTAATATTTCCAGAATAACGGAATCCAGTGATGTTACTGACCTTCCTCTTGCGTTTATGTGATGGTCCAGGTCTCATGTTGTAACACAGAGCAACGGTCGCCTAGCAACGGCACCAGCATTGTGTCTGAGCGCAGTGATGAAAGTGAGGTAGCGTTTTGAGGTTGTTTTTTTTCTTCATTGGAGTGCAGCACTGGGCCGCATGTAAACATTTCTTTTCCTGTTTGTATTGATATAAAAATACACCTCCATAATGGACTTCAATACCTGAGTGCTTGGATTTCTGGGGTGAATGACTCTATTACATGGGTAGAAATTAGCTCTCATGGTTGTTTAGACATGCATGTAACTGCAATATGCTGACATATATGATGGTTTCCTCCTGAGAGGCTGGCTTCCTCCATTCCGGCTCTCTAAGCCTGGTTTAGGGGATGATCTTTTGGTGTGGTGTGCTCAAAGGACTGATTTCTAATGACAATGCAGTTGTTCCTTAAGAATGTGGCAGTTTCAGTTATGCGATGGGATGGTAGTACCATGGTGCTTTTACACTATTGTTCTTTTTCTTTTAAGAAATCAATACTGTTATTCAGCAAGGATGCAGTAAGTTAATCAGTAGTGACAGCAAGGTAATTACAGTATTATTTTTCAAATTCTGTTCAAATACATAATATATATGTATATTATATATATATATATATATATATATATATATATATATATATATATATATATATATATATATAATTTTTTATTTATATTATTATAACACTTTATAAATGCACTGTTTTTTAAAATATTAAATGTTTCTTGAGCAGCAAATCAGCATATTAGAATGATTTCTGAAGGATCATATAAAATTGTAATGGCTACTGAAAATTCAGCTTTGCCACCACATAAAATGCATTAAAAACTGTTATTTTAAATTTTTATAATATTTCACAATATTTCTGTATCGTTGATCATATAAATGCAACCTTGTTGATCATAAGAAACCTCTTTCAAAAACATGAAAAATCTCATTCTTGTAAAATTGTTACGAATGCAGGTGTAATGACATCATATTAATTAATAAATTATGTAAATGATTGTACTTTTATTATACATTTGTCTTTTTTTAAAGATTTATTTTGTCTGTTTTTTTTTTTGTTTTTTTTGCCATTATTGTTAAAGGACAGTGTAGATGAGACAGGAAATTAAGTGGGGGAGAGAGAGTGGCCTGGATCGGGAAAGGTCCTTTAGCTGGGATTCAACAATGCTTCATGTCGGCATGCTGCCACTGACCATTTGTCATTTTTAACATTAAAAATGAACTAGTGAAAGCAAATGTGGCCAAATGTGCCTACGGTTAAACTAACCTTAATAAGAATTTTTAATATGATTTGTATCATTTGATTTAAGAAATACTGTGGCATTAACATCATTATGGTGTCCATAAATATGATATCTGGTAAATTGGCATTTGTTTTGTAGGGCTTGCAGTAGGGATATAAAAAATGCTTAAATGCATCAAGCAGGCATCCATCTACTTCCTGTGTGGACAAGTTCTATGGAGTATAACTCAGTTATATATCCCTCAGTTATTTGCAGGAGTTTTACATTTTAAGTAATTATGTTATGCAACTTAATACAAGTCCGGCATCTGTGTCCGGACATAGCCAGTGACCAGAAATGCTGTTTAGATATCCACTTTATCTTTAATGGAAATTCTATAGTCTCAGTGAGTCTTTCACGCTATCTTGTGTTTAATCTCCTCTATAGAGGACTTGACCACAGAGGTCTTATCATATAACCTTTTTTAAGTACAGACCAGGCCAAGCCGATAGCTGTGCTACTATTGTAGAGCAATGCAGACGGGAAAATGGATGAGGCTTAAGTGTGTGTGCGTGTGTGAGTGAGTGAGTGTGAAGAGGACAGATCCCCTGTACTCTTCATAATTATCTCCACTCAAGACAAAAGAGCACACTCCTTTCCGGAAAGTATCCGGAAGAGGGAGATTTCATTTGAAGGGATAGAGTTTTATCTGGGCTGGATGATTGCCCTCGGACAACCTTCTGCAAATCTCTAAATCAGGCCAGAGGTGCTGTGATTGCAGGCTCTCTAGGCCGCATTAAAGAGTGTGATGTTGACGTCAGGTCATGTTTGGTAATGATAGTGGATTTGACTTGGGGATTAAGAGATGAGAGCCATGTGAATTCATTGAGTTTTATGGGGATTTCTTTCAAGAATGTGTGACTTTTTCTTTTTTTTTCTTTTTTATTATCAGCATGGGCCTGGTTAGGCCGATTTTTGGAGCACATAATGCCAGGGTTTTTTTTTTTCAATCCAAACAATAGGCCTATATTTATTTATTTATTTTTATGGCAGCTTGCAAAATAATTTAATGTTTATGCAGATTTTTCATCAGAGATGATCATGTAGATATCTAATCTTTTTTTTATTTTTATTTTTTTTATCCTGCTTTTGTTTATATGCATGTTATATATATTAGTGCATGTTTTAATTAAAAATTTTAATGTAATTTTCCACTCATAAGACACAAGCGGTCTCAAATATGCTGATGTTTCTGTATTATTAAGGTGTGATATTAGACACATAAATAAACCTTGCCAGAGCTGGATGATATGTAGGTTTTCACCCCCTTTTTTATTTCTTTTTTTTGCCTTTTTATACAGCAGACAGGAAAGTAGAAAAAACGAGTTTTGGATTGGGACAAAACATATGCCAAGCTCAAACCCAGGTCACTTTAGGCTAACTTTTGGCCGAATTGAAGCTTACTTCAAAAAACCTCATAAATAATGTTCACCAGGCTTGTATAATATATAACGTTAGTTTGGATGTTTTTGCGCTGGTCTGTAAGTGGTCCTGTTTTTTATGATCTAAATAAAATAGTAAAAGTCTTCCCTTGTCCATGCATCCTCACTGTTCTGTTACTACTAGTTAGTCTTAAGTCTATGTGGAGATACCTGAGGGGGTCTCCTAGTTCACAGAGTGGCATTATGTAACCACAAGGGTGAACATGGATAACTGTTACATAATCTCTAAGTGAGCAAGTATATATATGAGTGTGTGTGTGTGCAGTACGCATCTTTATTCTTCTGGAAGTGACCAGATGTGACACAAAATCATCCTTTATGAAATATGAAGGTCCCTGTAGATTCTCTGTCACACAGAAACACACTCTCAAGTTGGATGAACAGCACGTGAACACACACATATACACACACACATATACACACATATACACACACATAGACAGAGAGATCGAGATAGAATCTCTAAGGTCCTTAAATAGAACAGCAAGTATAAATTGTGTGATGCATCTGGGGACTGCAGAACAGCAATGAAATTCATTTGGTTTATGAGTTTTTATTTTATTTATTTTTCATGCGTGTGCATTGAGACAATGTGACCAGAACGACCCTGAGCAGAACTGATATGATTAGCCAAATGGAAGGCTTATCGTTTTATGGTTTATTTCCTGTGCTGACTCTGGGTGCAGAGGATAACCGCCTGCTAATTTCATCAGATTTTAATCAAGTGTGGGCTGCTCACCACATGTCACACACATCCATCAGTCAAGATCTGTGTGTGTTGTATATTTATGTCTGTTATTGTGCTGTGAAATCACAAAAGGTTATAATCGATGCTAATTTTACAATTGCAAATCCCTGTTTGGTGTGTTTAGATGCGTATGTATAAAAAACAACAAAAAAATCAACCTCCTAAAATCCAGTTTTGCATCCAAAGCTGTCTTTAACCTGATTTCGGTTTTGTGACACACGAGACTCAGATCAATATGGTTAACTCTTAATGGAATAGTTCGCCTGAAAAATAATAAACTGTATTTTCCCCTCATGTAATGCAAAACGGATATTTTAAAGAATATGCACACGTACGTTCATTCTTAAGCATTCAAAAGCATATATAGAATAAATATGTTTATACATGTAACTATGACTAATTTAAACAATTAAGTTTAGAAATGAATGTCTACTAAAGCTCTGCTCCTTTAATTGGCAAAATTATATATGTTCCTTCAGCAATTTGGACATTTCAATGTTTTTATCCATCTGTTACTAATTTTCCAGTTTTATGTATATTTATCTCACTCCACCTGTTGTGTTATCCATAAGCATGCTTATGATACTTAACCAAATTGATCTGAAAGGTTACAGCTGATAATGATTCATTACTCCTTTATTAATTTTTCATGTTAAGTGTTTTTGTACAAATTGTGTTACTCTGTTTGTAAATCCACTTTGATTTGTCACTTTAATAATATGGTTTGAAAACAAATCATTATACATTAAGTGCATCTCAAGTAAAAATATATATATACATTTTTTCCTTTATTTTTTTAAGGTAGCTCAGCTTTCTTCTGTTCAGATGAACCATTTTCTTGATTGGCATCTATAGTCCCTGAAAACATTTAACATTCATGGAAACGTTCTAAAATCACAAAAGATTCTGTAAAGTGAAAAACATTCAAGTGAATATTATAATGTTTTTCACTTTGAAAAAGTGGTTCTTTTCAACAAAAGTTATTTGAGAAACCTAAAATGGATCTTCTATAGGATTCCTTTTGGAACCTTAATTTTAACAGTGTACATGAGGGGGAATAAATGATAACAGAATTTGCATTATTTATTCACCTTCATGTTGCCCTCAACCTGTATAACTGCAATGATAACTCATAGTGACCACAGGCTATCAAAGACAAAAAAACGCTATAAAATCATTAAAGTAGTCAGAGATGACATCATAGATTCCTTTTTGTTAGTCTGTGGTCAGGTCACTGCTAACAAACCTACAAGATGTTTCTTCGAAATTATCCTATTGTATCTTAAGGAAAAATGAGCATATATTTTTGGAACAACATGAGGGTGAGTAATGAATGACTGATTATTCCATGTCCTGATATCTAAAACAACACAGAATCGGGTTCCTGTGCTGCCGGCTCAGCTTGGTTGGCTTTGGCTCGGTTCCAGCATAATGAGATTATCAGGATGAAGTGGCCATGTTGAGATTGTGCTGTTTTGTGAGCTTTATCTACATCTGGTCCCAGCACTTCCTAAATGAGCCCAAATCTCATTACCAGTGTGTGACATGCCGAGAGACTGGAGGTCAGTGAGAATTCTGGGAAATTTGTGCCCACCCCCTTCTTCCAGCACTCACCAGAAACTAGAGCGCTGCGAAAATCTGCACTGCAAAGAGTTGCGATTACAGCTCATGATTCACAGAGCTTTCTCTCTCTCTCTCTCTCCTTCTCAATCCCTCTAAATTTACATCATCTGTCATAAGGTCAAGCTCGAAGATGTAATGCAGAGTTATTTTGTCTTCTGGAATGCGCACTATGAAAATCCACAATAGAGAGAGATGTAGAAAAGGTAACGGTAATTGACGTTAAAGGCTGTTACTTTTTTCAACTGACCTGGCTTTCCATGTGAGGCTTTCACTCCCGGTCCCACATTGATTACGGCTTGCTTTCTAACTTGAGCTAATTTTATTTATTTGAAACGAATGGCAATCTCTCTCTCATACAATCACATACGTAGTCCCTTGCTCTCATCACACTCGCAGCATTTATGAATCACACAAACATACACGAAGGAATAAAAGGAGCAGCTCAGCTCTCTTCGTCATGAAGACGACTTCGGCTCCTCGGCTGTTTCCTAGGTTACCCAAGCTTATTCACGTAACCTTTTCTTCGGTAAAAGGCATACTCTAAAATCTCTCCAAACCTGTCTCTCTCATTTTCTCTCTGCTGATCTGTTTCGTAGTGCCTGTGTTTATCGTTTTGCTTGAGAAATGCCACTGGAGCAGGGGTGTCTCTCTAATTTGCCTGCAGTGCCTTTTATTTGACAATTTGTATCAAAGAATATCAACATCTTATCGTAGTCATTAGCGCTGCTTGCTAAGGCAACTATTACTATTACTGTTTCTTATAATTTAGGACAAGTTTGATAGGGAATGACAATTGTTAGCGTCAAATCGTGTGGCATATTATTGTTAGGTGTAAAACCACTTTTCTATGCATTCAGTTGATTTTTGACTCGGGTCAGTAATCTACTACCTAGCAACCACCCAAAACAACCTAGCAACCATTCTGAACACCATAGCAATGACTGTGCATCCACCCACAACAGCCTGGTGTGGTTCTTGCACAAGCAAGCGCTGCTCGGTTTTCTTCTGACAATTAAAGTGCCCCTATTATGGGTAATGAAAGGTTCATATTAGTGCTTTAAAACGATTAATCGTGATTAATCGCATCCATAATAAAAATATTAGTTTACATAATTTATGTGTCTGTACAGTGTATATTTATATATTTATATTCATATAATTTATATTATATATAAATATATGTATTATATAAAAAAATGTAAATATATACATGCATTTGTTTGCATTTATATATACATAATAAATATACACATACATATATTACGTGAACAAAAACTTTTTATTTTGGATTCAATTAATCACGATTAATCATTTGACAGCACTGGTTCATATTTTGGTTTTGGGAGTCCCCAACAACAGGATGGCATGCATGCAAGGTCAAAAAAACACTTAATTGTCTTATAATATGCATTTATTTTTATCTTACTTGCTCAACACTCCCAAATAATTCGTTCAATTATTAATTTTTCCAAACACCCCCTTTGCGTGATGCTAATCTGCAGTGATTGGTCCGATTGGTCTCATTTCTATTTCATCATGCATGTAATACCTGGTAAAGCAGTGTTTGTGAGTGCAGTGCCGCTTTGTGTATAGCGTTACCGCTATTTTTACCACTCCAAAAACAGCACCTAGCAAATGTGCACCAATGTGAAAAGACCAACAAGTGGGTGGGCAATATGCTAATGTTTCATGCTGACATCATTGTAAATCTGCTTGGGATTTGCTATAAAAAAAAAAACGACTCCAGTCTTCCTATTGAAAGACAATAACTTTATACCCGGTGCAATTTCAGATTTAAAACTTTGCAGGATTTTTTAATTCACTTAGGGCTGTGTTACACACTGCAGAAAGGTAATTTTCAAAAATCCATAATAGTTGCACTTTTAAAAAATACAATATTGTTTCAAAGATTTGTGAGTTGTGAGCTGGTAACTTGTGTCAAGAATCATTTTTAAAACCTCTTCAAATAGTTGTGGGAGTATGTTTTACACTTCCATGCATCAAGTAAAAAATGTTAAATGCCACCTGTTTCTTTCTCAGAGTATGTTTTAAAGGGGCCATCTGTAATATTTGGCAAAAAGAATCAAATCATACTCCACATTCCATACCAGATGGGGGCAGTATGCCTCAATAAAGTGAATTGGTCTACTCTAGAGTAACAAACGAGAAACGGCATAGTCTCTATGCTCCGCCCCTACTTTCACAACAACACTACAGCCATAGCCGAAGCCTAACTGTGTGTTCACACCGCCGGCGTCTAGAGCGTCAAAAATCACTCTTGCCGCTCTGCTCAGGATGCTGCAGAAAGATTTGTGAGCGCTCAGACGCTCTAACGTAGATCGAATGCTTATTTTGTATTTAAAGTGGCCGCAAAGCAAAAAAGCTTGTTGATCTCGTGCAGACTAACCACAAGGAGTTATAAGTTAACCTCATTAAATATTGTTGTGGACGAAATATTAGGATCCTTTACTTAAAATTAACAATCTCAGACACCTTGGTCCACGTATCACTTTACATTTATTTTTTATGTCCCTGTACGCAAACAGGGACACATTATAGATTAATACAAACGCTTAACAGCAATAATCAACCTGTCCTCTATGTGCCAACTCTCAAGCATTCACCGTGAGACACACGCAATTGACTCTTTTCACACACTTTCGCGCCACACATACATTTTTTCACGCACAGAAAAACCACGAAGCAAAGAGGACACGGAGACCAACAGACTAGACAGAGCAGGTTAGTTATGATATAATAAAATGGGTAACGTTAAGTTTATAGCTAGCTAATTATCAAACGCAGCTACGGTTAGCCATCGCTAACATTAGCACGTTTATCGAACAGCCTTCGATACATTTCTATGTTATAACTTAACCAAAAGAAATGTTGCAAGTTTGGAGTCAAACCTCACTTCTTTCAGGTCCATCAGTTGTCTCCAGCGATTAAAAGCAGTGCCGATGTTAATTTGATTTGTGATTCCGAGCGAGGTTGTTTCCCTGTAGCGGGTGGCGCTCTCTTCCCTGAACTGAAATGCTCAATGAACTTTCAATGAAAGTACTGGGCTGTACTTTCCACATGATTGACATCAGGTTCAGACACGCCCACAAGCCTTGCGAGTTATTCGTGTATTGCAGGTTGGCTGGTGGTTATGTTGCCTGCATACCGGGGCTAGTAATGCTAATGCTAATTAAGGTTGATAACTCTGCAGCACTACAACTTTTTTTTAATGACATCATCGCCCTTATTTCTTCTCATTCTTTTGATGCGTGGTGGTCATGTTATGGATATTTTTACCTCAATTTTTGCATATTGCACCTTTAAGTCTAGTTTGGAGTCATTGGACTTTACACCTTTGTTGAAAAAAAATGATGAAAAAATATATCCATGGTTATCACCACTTGAAAATTGTTTCTGCTGTAGCTGAATTCGATTTAGCTCACCAGTAACGGCTCAGTTGCAGATTGAATGTCCCGCTTAAACATTTATAGCCCATTTTGATTAACTGCCGTCTGATGGCTTTACAATGACAGCTGTCACAATGATTGTGACCATTTAAGTGTATATAAAGAAAATATATAGGCAAAAGGTTATTTAAAACATACTGTGGATAAAATAATGATTTTGTGTTAGTTTAAGTAGGGAAATGAATGAGGTAGTGATAGCTGGGCTTCAACAAACATAGTGGGGTTATTGTAACATTGGTAGCTCTTTTGTAGCTAAATGCTCAAAATCTATTTACTCCACTATGATGTAGTATACAGAAGTTAAAGTTAAAGAAGTTTTAAAAAAAAATCAAAATTGGAGTTTTATAGGCTTTTAGTTTGTGTCTAGTAGCTCTGGAGCCATATTTATGCTAAGGTACGTCTAAAGGTTGATGAAATCAACTTAAATATGCATTTAAACAGTATAGCTCTCTGGTAAAACAAAAGACCAAAATATTGATGACAACGTTTTGCTTAGGGACATATGGAATGTTTTTTGTACCAAAAAAATGCTTTCTAAAATAAGAATGCATCCTTTCCCTTAATATCAATAAAGTAACTAATCTTTCACTCTTATGCTTACTAAGGCTGCATTTATTTGATCAAAATAAAATTGTACAATTTAAAACAACAGTTATTTTTGTATTTTTTATATATTTTAAAATGTAATATATTTATGTGATTGCATAGCTGAATTTTAAGCAGCCATTCAGTGTCACATTATCCTTTATGAATCATTTTACTGATTTTTTTTACTCAGGAAACATTTCTACTTATTATGATCAATGTTGAAAACAGTTGTTCTGCTAAATATTTCTGTAAAAAAAAAAAAAACATTTATTTGAAATAAAATTTGTAAAAGAGTAAAGGTATTTACTGTCACTTTTGATTCATTTAATTTGTATATATTTTACATTATAAAATAATATAATTTGCAGTAAATATGCAGCATGCATTTAGCTCACAGTTCTGAACATACAGTAGCTGTAGTTTGGCTATGTGACAAACAAAAGGCTTTTTTTTTTTGACTAATTATTGCTTTGTAAACATCCGAGCATGCCTGAAACAAGCTAAATTGTTCCTCTTTTTTATAGGTGAACCAGGACAATGTCGTCAAAGTGGGCCACAAACAAGTGGTCAACATGATCCGTCACGGTGGCAACCACTTAATCATCAAAGTGGTGACGGTCAGTCGAAATCTAGACCCTGATGACACGGCTCGAAAGAAAGGTAAACGTCTTGATTTATTCAGGATTTCTTGACCATCTGGGCTATAATGGAACATGTTAATCGTATGATTGAAAATTACGCAAACAAAACTCCTTTCATGTAATTCTAACCATTGCTTTCCCATAATGCTAATAGTACTAGTTTTTTATTTTACTAACACTACTAATTTAGTTCTTTTGAGTCCTCCTCTCTCATTTATTATTTAAAATGAGAATGGGCAAACCTCGGCATGAGTTAATGTTGTATACAATGCTTCCCCATGGGGATGCTACAGCCCATGGCTAAGCATCTACTGTACCTGCTGTGTGTTATTTTTATTTTTTTTTGGTTTTTGCTATAGCGGCCACCACCACCTCGGAGGGCTCCCTCCACAGCCTTGTCCATGCGTTCAAAAATCTATGACCTCAGAGCTTGAAGACCTAGGTAAGCACAGTCATGGCAAGCAGAAACATCTCATCCAGTGTCTGCTGTTATTTAATACATTTTTAATAGATAAAGGACAGTTCACATAGGTTGCGTTCTTGCATTTTTGTCTTTGCAGTAATTGCTTTGTATTTTGGTGTGTTTTTGGTGTCTCGCGCCATGAGAGGCTGCATTTTTTCAAGACATCAAGATGAAACAAAATGTACAAATCCATGGTGTTCAACTGTCAACTTATTTCTAAATGCAAAAACATGTCTTGTGTGAACGGCCCCTAAAAATGCATTTTAACCTGTGACACTTTTTGTTGTTATTCTACAGCCACCGTCCATTATGAAATGAACTTTGCATGTTGTTTTGTTTTCCTGCATGCTGACCTAAAAGTGGATAAAGGTACGATACCAGTTATTTACTAAATTATTTTCTGAAATGTATATACAAATGTAATGTTGTGTTTCCCCTGGCATGAATGTGATGGAGATTTGTGATTATATGGCCTTTTTGTGTCTCAGTTTTTGTGTAGTCTCCACTAAAAAATCCAAAAGTACTACCTTCCCATTCACTATTAAAGCATGACTCAGTTCAACTTAGCTGAATCTTGTGGGATTGTGAAAGATTTATTGTGGTGACCACAGCTAAATCTAGGGTTTGATGGTTCATGCTGATTTAATTATTACTAATTTAACAATGGCACAAAGGGTAAGCCGTATTAAACGCGTATCAAATTCTAGTTTATAATGTGTAATAAGAAATTAACTGTCTTTTTGGTTATATTGGATACTAACCTTACTTGTCTTGTGTAGTGTTGGAAAGTTAACTGCCAGGAATTTGTTGTTGCTTTCCGTCTAAAATGGGCATTACATTATGCACAGGTCAATGCCATGTGGAGGAATACAGGGCGTATTTCCAAACGTTTGGTTCTCCTCGTCGTGTTTTCTGGAAATTATCTTGGAAATTTGAATACTTGAATAAAGCTGAATTGTTCTTTTATGTTAAAGCCACTTTGAGGAAAAAGAAGGGTGAGTTTTCCCTAAGCACTCTTTAAATACTTGTCACCTCAGCTTAGCAACAGTAATGATTATTTGTCTCACACTATTGAACTTTTTTGATATGATTCAGTAAAACAAATGTGCAAATAATTTGTATTCTCTCCGATAATCAAAATTTACCAGTTGAATGGAAGACTGCCTACTGTGAAAACAGACCAAATGTGTTTACACTGCAAAATGCTCCATAAGCTTAGGTTCACTTATTGACTCCCTAGATCTTCAAAAGTGCAATGTAAGAATATATTATTCAACAGCCTGCCCTCTATTATAAAAAGGATATGCTTGAGAAAACAAGAGCCATGAATTTCCCATGCTAAAAACCTGGCTTCAGATACTCTTTATTCTTACTGATATAATACATCCAGCCTCCATTTCACTCCTCAGAGAGCAGATCAAATCCTAAAGCTGGACATTTAATGATCATTTCTCCCTTTAAAGAACTACGTTTTAACTATTATCATACGAGGGACCATTCCAGCTTTGAATCACTCTGAAACAAGGTGTTGCCTTGGAAATAATGCTGCATATGTTTAATATAGAAACATTCCACCTGCAAAATGTAATGCCATATTTTCAGTGTAAAGCTATTGCCGCTGTTAGCATTGACCAGGAATATGATGACGTGTGACTGTTGCACACATATGATACGACATCTTTGGATTGCTGAATGGACTCCTTTTGTCTTCTTGAAGGAGATATTTTCTGAACCATTGTAAGCATTAGTTTTATGTTTACATAATGTGGCTGGCTGCATAGTACTCCTGCTGTATCCTTAAAACCGCGTTGTACATCTCTTTAATGTGTTCATCAAAGAGAGTCATTTTAAATCCATATTTAGGTATTATAAAGGAGACCCAAATTATAAAACAGATGCATACTCCTTCTGCAGTCTTATACAGGCTTTCAGTTATGATTATAATCAAGACTCCTGAATGGTCAATTTTGGCAGTATATTTTCTTTATATATTCAGTTTTGCCTCAGGGGTATGATGGGATTTTATATTTAAAGCCTGAATGTATATGTCCATGTAATGCTGAATGAAGAGGTGTAACTGTGGCCCCCTTTATTCCTGACATTAATAATGCATTTCCAGCTCACATTCAGATGATTAGTACTTGACAACTTAAACGTATTGTGATCTGATCACTGAAACCACGTACTAAGGTGGCCAGAGACAAATTCTGACCACTTTTGGTATGAAAAAGCAAATTTGAACGTCTACATAAAAATGCATGACTAAGGTAGTACTACAATCCTTATT
>NW_020524193.1:0-58217 GCF_003368295.1 Carassius auratus
TTGCAGCTAGCCTCTAGCGGCCAGTAGATGAATTACAGTTGAAGTCACTTCCGTGTAGGCTTCACGAGAGATAGCAGGAGACTTGACAGACCCTTTTCCTGTTAGTAAATGTCTTGTTCTTCATTCATTATATGTTGCACAGGGAGTGCAAAATAAGGAGACGTAAAGCGAGTACCGAACAAACTTTGAGCTTTACTGGCAAACGTGCAGCAGTATTCACGTCACATACAACTGGCACCAAGCCCATAATCCAACAGCAACTTGCTGTCATGCCGTAAATCAGTGTCGCAAATATTCAGTGCTTACGTGAATATTACATCCCCTTTCTTTTAAAGAAAAGAAAAACAAAATAAAACATTATACATATGTATCATACAGTACATATTCAAACTACTCAAACAATACTCTATCATAAATAGAGGTTGTTGCATTTCACGAAACATCTCCATACATCTGACACTTAACGTAGCACATCATGTAACAATATTTAGGAACAAAATGTCTATGATTCTCAGACAGCCCATACCAGATCTTAGATTCCATTTTCTCTCATAGGGGCAGCGATCCGCCTACACCCCAGACAAATTACTAATCACAAATCAAGAATTGCTCTTGGTCGCACTGCTCGACCCGATCTGGTATGGTATTGTATGGGCTGGACCTCTCTCTCACTTGAACTCCGTGCTGGCACTTCAGGATGTATCTGACGCATTGTTGAGGAATTGGTGTTTTGCTCTTCCTCTATGTGTGCAGAAACGCAAGTGTTTTCCACAGGCTCCTCTTTTGTGCTGAGAAGATGATGACGGTTTCTGCGATACACCCGACCATCTGAAGTACAAACATGATAGGATCTTTGTGTACTGGCAGGGTGGACAACAACAGCTGGTTTCCAAAGTCCATTCTCTTGTATCCGAACAGATTGTCCAGTATGAAGCTGTGAAAGTGGACGAGTCGAACGATCATAATACTTTTTCTGCTGCTGCTGCTGTTTTACTCTTTTGGAGCGTGCCTCTGTGAAACTGACAATTTCAGGTAGGAGCTGTTTGTTGGTTGTTGGCAGTATGGATCGCAGTCTGCGACTCATGAGAAGCTGGGCAGCCGAATACGACCGCATAGAGCTCCTTCTCTATTTGAGCGTAGCTAACTTCACATTCGGTCAGTGACCTTGACGCATAGCTGAGCGGCTTCCCGTCCTGCAGTAGGACAGCACCGAGGCCATATTTCAATGCGTCGACTTGAAGGTGCAGTTCTTTCTGTGGGTCATAGTACGCAAGTACTGGTCCCGGTTCCTTAGTTATGAGATCTTTAATTTTTTGGAATGCGGCGTCGTGCTGTGAATCCCATATGAACTCGCTGGACTGTTTGAGGAGTTGCTGAAGTGGTGCATTAATGTCCGATTAAACAGGGTGCAAACTTGGACGGGTATTTACCATTCCCAGGACTGTTTCGAGCTCCGCTTTGGTCTTTGGTGGCTCCATGTGCTTGATTGCTGAGACCTTTTCAGGGTCTGGTTTGACTCCTTCAGCCGATAAACAGTGACCGAAATAGCGAACTTCAGTAGCACTCACGATGCTTTTCTCAGGGTTGAGCTTCACACCTTTCTCACGAGACCTTTGCAACATTGCGTTGTAAGTTGTTGTCATGCTCCTTTTTGGTCTGTCCGTAAACCAGAATGTCATCAACGATCGCAGACGACAGCCATTTAGACCTTCGTATGTCTCGTCGATTTTGCGCTGAAATTCATCCTGAGCTGAAATTATGCCAAATGGAAGACGCCGAAATCTGTATCGTCCAAATACAGTGTTGGATGTCGTCAGCTTGGAAGATTCTTCTGTAAGTTTTTATTGCCCAGTACCCTGAACGGGCATCCAAAACACTGAAGTATTTCGCTCCTGTTAGCTTGGGCGTGATGCCCTTCTATTGTTGGCAAGGGGTAATGTGGACGCTTGAAAAGCTTTATTGAGGTCGCGGAAGATCTAAGCATATACTGAGTTTGCCGGTTCTCGGTTTTTCCATGACCACAAGTGTGTTTACCCAGTCGGTGGACTCCGTTACCTTGACTATGACTCCTTGTTTTTCCATATTTTGCAGCTCTTCTTTCAGTTTGCTACATAGAGCCAATGGTATTCTCCTTGGTGGGTAAACAACTGGAGTTGCATCAGGTTTTAGATGGATTGTGCATTCCCCTGGAAATAATCCAATGCCATCGAATACATCAGCATATTCTTCCATGATGGACTTGTCGTCTTTAAGTGCATTCACTGATAGCACTAGCTTGATTAAGTCCAGGTCCAGACATGCTTTTTAGACCTAACACAGGCGGTGCTTGCGTGTCAACTATGTAAAAGTTTCTCTGTCTTTGTATCTACATGACAGCGCACATGTCCCTTTTACTGCGAGCATTTGACCACTATATCCTGTGAGACTGTGCTTAGTTGGTGTGAGCTTGCTCTGAGCTTGTAGTCTATTAAATGTGTGCAATGGAATTACATTCACCTGTGCTCCTGTGTCCAATTTTCTCTCGCACTCGCGGAGAGTGAATGCCAAACACGATGCGATCCCTAACCATTTCCTCGCTGTCTGCATAAGCACAGTCTTTCACTAATAGTCTTAGCTCAGTCACGAATTGCTCAAAAGTTTCGTTAGCTCCTTGAATTCGCTCATGAAATTTGTACCTGGCGAAAATTGTGTTCGTCTTGGGCATCACATACGCTTCGTATTTGTCGTAGTATGTTGCAGTACCTTTGCTTCCTCTGGCGTCAGCGCCCAGGTGTTGAAGACATCTCTTCCTTTTTCTCCTATCCACAGGAGCAAATAACTGCACTTTTCATCTTCACCCCCGTTTCTTTAACGGACCCACAAACATGAGCTCTGCATGCTGTCTGAACTTACGCCATCCATCTGGTAAGTTAGACGATTCCCAATTCATGTGCAGCGATGGTACTTCCTGCAAAATCCATTTTACTTATTTTTCTTCTGACACCATGTCTTGTTCTTCATTCATTATATGTTGCACAGGGCGTGCAAAATAAGGAGATGTACAGCGAGTACCGAACAAACTTTTAGCTTTACTGGCAAACGTGCAGCAGTATTCACATGTCACATACAACTGGCACCAAGCCCATAATCCAACAGCAACTTGCTGTCATGCCCGTAAATCAGAGTCGCAAATATTCAGTGCTTACGTCAATATTACAGTAAACATTGTGACGTTTTTTCTGTGGACGGAGCTTAGGTGGTGGCAGAAAGATTCCACTGACCGCCTCACTGACCCTAGCTATGACGTCTGTTAGCTTGTTTTTCTAACAATAACTGGAGAAATTCCGATTTTGCCTGCATATATAAGGTCACTCACTGTCCAGGACCGCGTTATTTGAAAGGTTAAGTTAACGGACAAAACTAGATTGGACCGACTTGTACTCACTCAAAGGGTGGACGATCTGATGGGATTACCTCCGGTTGAGTGACTCACATCTAACATGTATAATAAAGAAAAATTCACAGTGTATCTAGTCATTAAGATGCAATTTATATTTCAGTTTCAGCAGGCAACAATTTTTACAGCTACATTATTATTCAAGCCACAATTACTCATCACAATGTATACAATTACACCTCAAGCATATAAATCATTAAGCATATAAATTATTGTGCATATAAATCAATTATTTAATAAAGCATTGTTTTTCGGACAGGCTTCTGAGGCAGTGTAATGGTTTAATGATCGACAGCAAAATACAGAGAGCTTTGGTTATAACTAAGTGGATATTTCATTACTGCAATATTAATTTCTCACTAGAAATTACATAAAAAGTGGAAAATGTTGTTCAGAAACATACATTTACACACAAACTGATCATTCAACACAACTTTCAGACGCCATCTTTATTTTTTGGCTTAACTGTCACAGATTGGAACGCACAGGATTGTGGGATATCAAAGGCAGCGAAGGATGCATCTATGCTGCCTTCAAAAACCAGCCAGATGAAGGCATCTCAGGAGACAGGAAATTAAGCTGACATTGATTCTGACGTGCCTTGATGCCTTCCTTCCAGCATTTTTCAGTTTTCGGATGCAGCCATAGTAACGACAGAGGGAAACGACCCACAGCATAGACATGGAAAGACGACGCATAGTAACGACAGGGAAATGACGCACAGCATAGACATGGAAGATGACGCATAGTAACGACAGAATAAAAAAAAACACAATAGTCATGACACATGCAGCATTGACACACAAGACAACGCAGTCAAACGACAAGGACAGATGACAGGAGTAAGTGGACATAATTTTGGCACAAATGGAACCTCATACATTTGTGCCAAAATTATGTTGACATGCCTTCTGTCTATGCTATGTGTCGTCTTAATTTACTCCTGTCACCTTTCCTTGTCATTTGACTGTGTCGTCTTGCGTGTCAATGCTGCATGTGTCATGACTATGCGTCGTTTCCCTCTGTCGTTACTATGTGTAAGGTGAACATTTTATGACATCCTCAGACCTCAGTCTAAATGAAAAGGATCCATGCATCAGACTTCAGTCATCGAACAAAATGGCATCACGCCTCGGAATGAAAAGCTTCAGGTGTCAGGTCTCATACAATTAGTCATCAGACGAAACGAACTCAGGTGGAGTATCGCGTTGCCCCGCCCCATGTGATGTCACGCGCACGCAGTTCAGAGGAAGTGGTGTATAATGGTTGATTGATGGCAAAAGGAGGTAAGCAGTGTCTGATATATATTTTACCAGTTTTATTCAAATGTTACACTAATTAAGTTATATAGGGAAGAGAACATGCATTTCGAGAGTCATGTATGCACGTTAAAAAAGTTAGTTAGCCATATTACAACCAGCAAGCTTTTATTTGGGCAAAGTAGTAAATTTACCGTCTGAGGATGTCCTAAAATGTACACCGTACTCATAGTAACGACAGAGGGGAAACGACGCATAGCAACGAAATGGAAGATGACACAGAGGGAAACGACGCATAGTCATGATGCGCAGCATTGACACACAAGACGACACAGTCAAACGACAAGGAAAGGTGACAGGAGTAAGTTGAGACGACACATAGCATAGACAGACAGCATGTGGACATACTTGGCACAAATGGAACCTCATACATAACAACAAACGACAATACTTTATCGGACCTTTTCTGATAAGTGTGCGTTGCAAAACGGGAGCATTTTGACTATCGTTTAACCACAACTGTAAAAACTGTTAGTGGCAATTAATCAAAGAAATCTGACTTTATTCTCGCAATTCCGAGATTCCACAATGATAAGAAAAATAAACTCGCCATTCTATCCTTTTATATCCAACATATTTGGCTTCTATGTTTTTAGTATCTATTGTGTGGATTTTTTCCCATTTCACTCCTCTTATTACCGTGTGTTTCTGCCATCACAATGCGCGCGCAGCTGAGAGTGATGTCTACATGAAATTGGTCTATTCAAGCACACACGCGCGCGCACACATACACACACACACAAGCTGTTTTCGCTAAGTGGAATGGCCATAGGCTACTGTTCCCACCCAGCTCATTAACCAGATCGCACATACATCGTTTTATTTTCTTTCCTTTTCTATCCGAAGCTGTGGCGCATTTAAATGAATGCTCCTGTATTCTCCTCTGACTCGTTTGCTGCTGAGTCGATGGTAAAGCTGCCAGCTCCTGTATACAGTGCACCGACCTTAAATAACCTAGGTCGCACTGGTCTGTATGACATGCTTAAACTGCACAGTCACAATGGATACCATTAGATTTTGTGTTGTAACACGATACCGGTCTGAATGTAACACAGTTAGTCTCTCTCTGGTTGCTGTGGTAATAATGATAAGAGAAAGCGGGCAAGCTGCTATTTTAGTAAGTAAATGAATTTACACCATGAAACTAAACTCGCAAAATGTCATTTAACGTCAAATTAAGAACAAGCTTCTGTAGTTATGTTGTCTCGTCTGCCACATTTCAGTCCCTAACAGCAGAACTCAATTCTGTTGTCTATTGAGAGCTTCAGAAATCTTGTAGTAGGCACTGTGCTAATACCTAGGTTTATACGGGATTTCGTTTAAATACAGGGGTGTGGCTGATATATTAAGCTATGTTTAACTTAAAATGATATACAAGAACACAACAAATGTTGTAATTCGTTTTCAAATCAAAACTTTTCATCTCAGCCTCTTAATAGTCATGGTCAAAATGTGCAGAATAAAACTCGGTATGTCATGTCATTGATTGTCTTACCTTTGCTCTCTCTGCTAAAGGCCATAATTCAGAATTGAAGGCAGCCCAAGTGTGTCTCAAGCTCTCTCTTTTAGCTTTCAGTCTGAGCCCCTCGCAGCCTCTTTTATAGACTGCTGATCATCTGATCCAGTGCTGGGGAGACCTGATCTATGTTTTAACTCCTAATGTCTCTGTTTGTAAATATAGCAGATTTTAATGTTCCTATCTTGATTGTTAATACCCTACTTCCTAAGTGTTAACTGTATTATGAATGATGATAATGAGATGCCTATATTTTAATTGACTCATGTATGATTTGTGGAAGATCTAGTAAAACAAGAACAAAAGTCCAGAGTGAGTCTAACGATACCATGTACATATTCTTGCTTAGGCATCATTTTAAAGAAAACATAAGCATGGATAACAAGCATCCAGATCAAAATGACACATTTTGGTCAGCTAATAGCATGTGGGTTGTTCTATTTATCTAGCATTACAATTATACTAAAATGTATTGTAAGTTTGTGCTGCAATCTACTGTAGAGCTCTTTCTGTTGACAGCATTAACAATTAAAAAACATAATAGCACATTTCTATAGTGAGTAGAGAAGGAGAATTAAATGAGGTCAATTGTTTTTCATATGTACTTTTAGCTGTAGAATCTATAGGCTTGTCAGTTTACTTGTGTTTTGGTTATAGGATATAATGCAATCTCTAGTTTGTAGTTCTCTTTAAAAAAAAAAAAATTGCAACTCATTTTAGCTACTGTAGGGAAAGCCAACCCCCCCCCCCCCCAACAGCATCACAGTTTCCTCTAAACCTTGTGATTTCTCCAAAAGTCTCCTCACTGCTGCCTCCAGACGTTAAATCCAACTATTGCTGATTATTTCACATTACCCAACATACAAAACGATTCCAAAAAAGTTGGGAAACTGTACAAATTAAATAAAAACAGAATGCAGGAGTGTGGAAGTTTCAAATTTCAATATTTTATTCAGAAAACAACATAGATGACATATCAAATGTTTAAAATGAGAAATATTTTCATTATAAGGGAAAAAATAAGTTTACATTTCATGGCATCAACACATCGCAAAAACGTTGAGACAAGGCCATGTTTACCACTCATTGGCTTCCTCTCTTCTTTTTCTAACAGTCTGCAAACGTCTGGGGGCTGAGGAGACAAGTTGCTCACGTTTAGGAATATGAATGTTGTCGCATTCTTGTCTAATACAGGCTTCTAGTAGCTCAACTGTCTTAGGTCTTCTTTGTCGCATCTTTCTCTTAATGATGCACCGAATGTTTTCAATGGGTGAAAGATCTGGACTGCAGGCTGGCCTTTTCAGTACCTGGATCCTCCTTCTACACTGCCATGATGTAGTAATTGATGCAGTATGTGTTCTGCCATTGTCATGTTGGAAAATGCAAGGTCTTCCCTGAAAGAGACGACTTGGATATACTTTTTTTTAAAATATATATATATATACTTTTCAGCATTGATGATACCTTTCTAGATGTGTAAGCTGCCCAAGCCACACACACTCATGCAACCCCATACTTTCAATTCAGTTCAACTCAAGTTTATTTGTAAAGCGCTTTTTACAATAAAAATCATTACAAAGCAACTTTACAGAAAATTAAGTTTCTACAATATTTAGTAGTAGCTTATAAGTGGTGACTGTCAGTTTGTGTACATATGACAGGATTTTTCAGAAAAAAAATATACAAGACGTAGTCAGCCAGATGATGAACATCATTAACAGCTATTATTATATGATGCAGTCACACTTGTTAGTTCTGTTTGTTGATTCAGGGTTAGCATTATATGAGGTCCTCTGAGGGTCAGCATCATCTTTTCTCAGGTGTTCTGGATCCATCAGCCATACCATCAGAGATGCAGGCTTCTGAACTGAGCGCTGATAACAACTTGGGTTGTCCTTGTCCTCTTTAGTCCGGATGACATGGGGTCCCAGTTTTCCAAAAAGAACTTCAATTTTTGATTCGTCTGACCACAGAACAGTTTTCCACTTTTGCCACAGTCCATTTTAAATGAGCTTTGGTCTAGAGAAAACACCTGTGCTTCTGGATCATGTTTAGATATGGCTTCTTTTTTGACCTATAGAGTTTTATTCGGCAACAGTGAATGGCACGGTGGATTGTGTTCACCGACAATGTTTTCTGGAAGTATTCCCATGTTGTGCTTTCCATTACAGTAGCATTCCTGTATGTGATGCAGTGCCGTCTAAGGGCCCGAAGATCACGGGGATCCAGTATGGTTTTCTGGCCATGACTCTTACACACAGAGATTGTTCCAGATTAGAAACTCAGATCTGAATCTTTGGATGATATTATTCACTGTAACCTAAAACTCTTTGCAATTCTTCTCTGAGAAACTTCTTTCTGATATTGCTCCACTATTTTTCGCCGCAGCATTGGTTTGATTTGAGATACACTGCCACACTGAAAGGCTCTTTTTATACCCAATCGTGTTGCTAATTGACCTAATAAGTTGCAAATTGCTCCTCCAGCTGTTCCTTATATGTAGATTTAAGTTTTCCAGCCTCTTATTGCTACCTTGTCACAACTTTTTTGGAATGTGTTGCTCTCTTGGGATCCAAAATGAGCCAATATTTGGCATTGATATCTTATCTATATTCTGTTGTGAATAAAATATAAGTTTATGAGATTTGTAAATTATTCCATTCCTTGTTTACCCACAATTTGTACAGTGTCCCAACTTTTTTGGAATCGGGTTTTGGACATTCCTACCATAACTTCAAATGTTAGAAAATTATTTCCATTATTTAATTTATTCCTGCGATTATAAAAAAGTTTTTAGCATCATTGTGATTTGCTGCTCAAAAAAACATTTATTATTATGTTGAAAACAGCAGAGTAGATTTTTTCAGGTTTAGAAAAAATAATTCTATTTATTATACATTTTAATATTCAAATAAAAAGCAGCTATTTGAAATAGCAAACAAATATTGTACCATATTACCGCTTTTGCGGTAAGCAGTATTTTGGGTCAAATAAATGCAGGCTTGGTGAGCAGAAGATAATTCTTTAAAAAAAAAATCGTAATGTTCAAAAACATTTGACTGGTAATGTACTCAATTTTTCTAAACTAAACTATACAGGGAACATCGCATGCTTGAGTTTGAGACTAAAATAAACACTACTTTCAGTACGATTAAACAAAAGAAAATTAAATAGTAGCATATTGAATCATTAGGGTGGCACCCACCCAGGGTGGCCGATCAGATTTCAGGGGTGTTCATTGCCGCCCTGGACACCCCTCTGGCTCCACCACTGAGTATAAAGAGGAATTATGATAATGATGTATTTACATCCAATATGAAAGAATCTAAAGCTAATAACTTTTATTTGTACTTTAAAAAAAATACATTCAGAACATACATTTGACATACGCATTAATTATTAATTAAAATGGCCATTAATCCTGAATATGTAGAGTTATTTATTGGCAGCTCTGGACTGTATTTAGAAAAGTAAAGAAATTAGATGAAAAATAATGGCCAATAATGAATGACCTCTACTATTGCATCAGTTGGACAGTGACATCTAGGTGAATTAACGTGGTAATGCATTATTATTATTATTATTATTAAAACGCAGGAGCTCACTAGTTCATATCAAAACGTGCAATTATTCAAAATACCAGTGGTAACAAACTTATCAGTTTTTAAAGGAATGAAGTTGAGGGTCTCATGCTGTTAACATAATTGTGTAACCTACCACAGTATTTCTGTTTACAGTAGTTTCTGACTTCTCCACTTCACAACATGACAATTGCATGTTGTTGGAGAAACGGATGATGAAAGAATGGTTTCTGATCCCTTTATGTTTTTGTTTTTATTTGTACAGTCCAACTCTCAATATTAATCTTGCTTGGTGGGACAAAATGCAATATATATTACACCGCCTGCATGATGTCATGGTAATTTAACTCAAGGTGAATGACAGAACCTTTCATCACATCTTTTTATAGACCTTTTTTTTTTTTTGAACTGTCTCTTTAGAAGAGAAAATGCTGAATTGAAGTTTAATTGGATCTTGGCATCTGAGCTACTGAAACAAAAATCTGGAGTTTATTAATCTGAATCTGTCCACCAAATTTGATTAGAGTGATTGTAAAACTGTTCAGCGTGGACTTTATTACATTTATTTAGGCTTTAGATTCTTGGTGCTCTTTTTCTTTTAAAAAATAATAATACTTTTACTCAGCAAGAATGCATCAAATAGTGACATTAAAAAGTGACATTAAAGACATTTATAATTTTATAAAAGATTTCTATCTCAAACAAATGCTGTTCTTTTGAATTTTTGAATGCTGTTCTTTTTTTCCTCAAAACACCCTGAAAGAAAAGAACATTAAATTTTGTTTTGTTTGTTTTTCTGCCAAAATATTAAGCAACTGTTTTCAACACTAATAATAATTTATTTTTATCAATGAAAAATTATTGAGCAGCAAATCAGCATATTAAAATGATTTCATGTGACACTGCCCAGAGTAATAAATAACATTATAAAATACATTAAAATTCAAAACAATTATTTTCAATTGTGATACTTTTTTTTTTTACAATAACAATAATACAAGATTTTACCCACCCCAAACATATTGCTGAATGAACTAGACTCCACAATATAAATTAAACACTGACATCTAATGGACCAAAAGTGTATTTATTTTATTTTGTCACACCACATGGGGTCACTAGTTCACTTCAAAATAACATTATCATGTGAAAATGTAGTTATGATCAAAACAAATTTGGATGAACTGTGTTGAAGTGCTTTAGTAAAACAAGCCATGTCTCAGTGTATTTGTCATTTCTGTGTCTGTCACTTAAATGCATAGCTATCCACTATTTCATAGTGCAGGGTTATTCAAATCGTGCCCTGAAGGGCCAATGTGGTGCAGAGTTTAGCTCAAACCCTAGTCAACACACCTGAGCAAGCATGCTAATCAATGTTTTTGGGATCATTAGAAAATCGCTGTCAGGTGACCTTGATCAGGGTTGGAGCTAAACTCTGCACCACATTGGCCCTCCAGGGCAAGTTTTGAATAACCCTGCCATAGTGTATAAGCATCCACTGTATTTGTTGTGGCAGGTGCCCTTAAATATCCCTCTTTAATTCTGTAAGCCACTAACTGTTGCTGGCATGTTTGCTGGTGAACATGAATCAGCAGATGATAAGAACAAATGCAGATTAGCCCCCGCTAGCTAACATGTCCAGCAGCCTTCAAGCGGCCAAAATGATTCGTCAGCAGAGTGATCTATTCCATAGTGTAATAAATATATAGTTTGCACTTTTCCATAGTGTTAGATTTGAAAAACTCTGCTTTCAGGTGGTCAAGAAGATGCTGTACACTGTCAAACAGTCACAATAAATGTGTAGTAAATTGTTCTCTTTCAGATGTCATTGAAATTGGGGGTGCCTAGGGAGTCCGTCATGAGCAGACATGACACGTGCATGTCACCTTCATGTAGATCACCCTGCTCACAGTCATCCAGAGACCTCGTTGGCTCGTTCACGACCAGTGACGAATCGTTTTGGCTGCTTGAAGGCTGCTGCACATGTTAGCTAGCGGGGGCTAATCTGCATTTGTTCTTATCATCTGCTCATTCATGTTCACCCGCAAACATGCCAGCAACAGAAAGCTGACATTATGAGATGCTAAATTATGAATATGAGATACCAAAAAAAGGGACATACTAAGTCATAATTATGAAGTAAAAAGTAAAAATTATGACAAAGTATACATTCTGACGTCATTTACATTTTGTCTTTTGTTAAAATTTCACTTGTATCACAATCCTTGCTTTTAATGTCATAATTATGCATGTTTTTTTTTCATATGTGAAAATAATGGGCTTCCGTAATCATAGGCTTTTAAGATGCTTTCTTGACAAACTACTAAGGCAATTGAAGTGACTAACAATAAATGCAGACACTTACAAAGGCAAGAAAGAGTGAAAACATTGTGCTTACTGAAGTGTATTGATTTTTCAAGAAAAGTCTTTAGCATTTATATTGATCATCTAATGTCTTCATTAAATGCAAGTTCATTCTGCAAAGTAATTGGTCCAATTGATCCGAAGTTCAGAAAGCTGATTCACTAAGAAAAGGCTGTTTTATTCTACACAATTCCCACCTCTTGATGATAACCACCATGTTGCCATCACACAAATGATACTGAATTTTCATCAAAACTCCAAATCGAAGAGTTTTTCAGAATACACTCTCAGAAAATAAGGTACAAAAGTTGGCACTGGGGCGGTACCTTTTCAAAAGGCTCACTTTTGTATCTTTTAGGGACTAACATGGACCGTTTTGGTACAAAGGTATGTCCTTCGACAGGGTACCGCCCCAGTGACTGTTTTTTTGCATTATGCATTCGCACATATAGGGGTCAGTATTGGCATTGGATAACTAACACTTTATTTTAATCTACTGATTGTTTGCTATAATTAAACTGTTAAACAGTTGAACAGTTGTTTGTCCAGCATCTTTACTCAAGTCACGAGATCCTTCAGAAAAATGTTCTAATATGCTGATTCGCTGCATTTATTATCAATGCTGAAAACAGCTGTCCTGCTGTTTCTTTGATTCTTCTTGTGAATAGAAAGTACTAAAGAACAGCATTTAGCCTATGTAAAACATAAATCTTATGTAACGTTATAAATGTCTTTAGTGTCACTTTCAATAATTTGAATGCATCCTTCCTGAAAAGCAAATGACTAGTTTCTTTTAAACAAAATCGCACTGACCACCAAACTTTTGAGCAGTAGTGCATGTCATTTTTGGAGGCCTCTTAAAAGCATAAAATGGACTTTGGGAGTATTACGCGGACACAGCAGTTGAACTGGGAATGCTAGTGGATTCTAATGGCTATCTTTTCCCCCATTATTATAGAGCTTATTGTGTGAGTAATTACTGGACGTCTGCACTGGCCCTTAATCGCTGGGTCTCTTGGGACTTTTAGATGCATTCAGGGCGCTCTGTGCCTCGTTAGCTGTTATTGCCCCGTGGATTCTGTCTCTCCACAGACTGCGCGACTCTTTCAAGAGAACCCGGGAGTCTGTATTTGGAAATCCTGCGACGCAATAAGAATAATAATCACCTCAGTAACCAGAGGGCAATTCCTAATCAGGCTCCCCTAGGCTCATCTGCAAGCCTGTAATGTAAATGTGCTCATTATCACTCCTCTGTCACCTCCAGTCACTCTCTCTGTCCAAGTGGCATAATAATATTAGCTAAGATATGTTTTAGTTAGTGTTTGTTTAACATGTGCTATACTTATTTACAATCACATGATTGTAAACTGGTTGAATGAACTGGTTGAAATATGCTTTTTAAACCAATTAATCCAGGCTTCTGTATGTAGTCATCGTGATGGAAGTAAAAATGAATGTCCATCACAGTTTATTTGAAAGAAGAAATTGAGGTCAGCAGGACTTCTCAGTAATTTCAACTAAATTAAATTAAAGTTAACAAGAAGCGACCTCGTGGCTCAAAATTTATTATCGGAATGAACATCAAGATCTATTATCGTTTAGAGAAAGTTATTCAGGGACTCTTGGCCTCTGACATGTTGTAATTGCAAATGACATGAAACTCTCTCAAAAAAAAAGTCGCCTTTTTGACAAAAAAAAAAAAAACTCAGTGTAGTGTTTATACTTAAGTCATAAGAGGTCAATTTTGAGTCAATAAGAAGTAACTTTTGATAAAAGAGAAAGAGGCAGAAGATGAGAGTTCAACTCTACCAAATAATTTTTATTTTTTGTTTTACTCTGATTGTTGTTAGGTGCGAATTCTTAGGGTGAAAATTCTCATAGACTTACACTGAAGGATGGATGGCATTAAGACTGGAGGATCTTAAGCCATATTTAAGAACTTGGGCTCTTTTGACTTAGGACAATAACTAACTAACTGGCAACCACATATATTAAAAACAACATAGAAAAACACATACCAACACCCTGTTATAAGAAATTTAGTAAGTGATAGGAATGTGTGAAAAAGTATCAGCAACTTTTGCTAATATATATAAACCAAAGAGATGTTTAACAGTGTGCATGTTTTTAAAATGTATTATTTTTATTTTGTTGTTGGAATATTTCACGTAAAGCATATTATAAATCAACCACCCAAACAAATAATGCTAAACGCCCTCTTTTCCCCATGTTTTGCCATTTGAACAAAATATTACTTGTTAATTACATAATTGCATGTTATATATTCTGTTACTCTACAAATCATATACAAAGCAACCTGAGATTTTTAATGAAATCGGTGAACACTTTCAAGATATGTAAAAGATTCACAGCACAACTCATTGTTTATATGCGAACAAAAGTTAAATATACAATCAAATTAAGCTATGACACCACATGCGTGATGGAAAGTTTTCATGGATGTGGGAGATTCTTCTTCATGGAACATAAATGCAAATAAAGAACCTTTATTTTTAAGAGTATATTTTTGTCAAAACATGATGTTTTCAGTTTCCTCTGAAAACACACTTTCCTCATTTCCACTTTATTTCCTTACCATATCATGTATCTGATATAAAAACCAAGCTTTTGTGAATTGCTGTGTAGTGGGGGAAAGGTAACAGCGAATAGTAGTCTGCAGTGCACATGTGATATGAATTTATTCATCCACGGTCGAGAAATATGAATGCGTAATAATATTTCGGTGAGGTCTCGCTTATAGGTGGAGCACGGCTGAATTCCCTCTTTGCCGTGAACGATAGCAGGGCAAGGTGTGTGTGTATGTGTGTGTGTGTCTATGAGGAACAGAATAGGAGTCTGGCTGACAAGGTTAAATTTAGCGGCTGATTAGACTGTATGAATTTTAATCTGCTTCTGACAAAGGCTCAACAGCACCCCTCCACTCACCAAATCTCATTCTTCCTGATCCTGTCTTTTCCCCCTCTCTCTACCACTCCATCTATCTCTCTCGCTCGCTCCCCTCCACTAACCAGGCTCTTCTTTCTCATGGTCTCTCTCTATCAGTCTGTACATATGGGCCTGGGGTTATAATGATAAGAGGGGATAGAGCTGATTTGAATGTGACTCAGGATCTCTCTCTTCCTTGATGAGATTGTAATGGATGGAGATGATTGTAAATGCATATTCATCAACCATAGATGGCAGCTCAGAAGCGTGACCCAGAGGTTGCGATGAGTTTATTTTCCTCCTCGGTTAACAGGTGGGCTTCTCTGGAAACTCATGTTGAATCACTGCACACCTCCACAAGATTCAAGTTGTCACCTAAAAGATTTAAACTGTCACAAATCGTTTCACTGGCAGCGAGAAGGACATCCGTGGGTTTTGGGTATCCTCCTCTGCACCATGTTACATCATGGAGGATAAATACTAATGAATAAAATCAGAGAATACCGTGGAAATCAAAGGTGAAGTGTTTAATTTGTGTGTTACTAGCAGCAGTGATGTAGAGCTGGCTGAAATTTTGGGCATACTAGGGACCAACCGCATACAATTTACAGAATGTTATTGTAATTTAATATAACTCACATACATATAATTTAGTAATATAATTTAGTGTATATACAGTATTATTCAGTAATCACAGCTATTTCTCATACATTTACAAAGTTATGATATACTCATAACTGATAAAGTAAATTAGTAATATAAAACTTTAAGTAAAAATTTCACATTACATTCAAATGTAAGTACATTTTTTTTTTACTTGCATTTTTTTATTTGCAGTCAGTAAAATAAAATATGCATGAATTATGTGTTGAGGAATATTTTTATTTACGGATATTGGTTATGTAGAATTGAAGTGTGTATGCTGACATCTTCATTAATGTACCACCGTTTTTATTATTATTATTCAGATTAATACAAATGTTATATAATTGTCACAAGTACAGAAGGAGATAATGTTAACAACAGTCATTATTCACAGGTATTTCAGAGAAGCAGTGTGGTAAACAGGTGTGTATATGATTAAGGGGGGGGGGGGTGAAATGCTATTTCATGCATACTGAGTTTTTTACACTGTTAAAGAGTTGGATTCATGGACAAAGTTTCAAAAATTAAGTTGTACGTTTGAAGGAGTATTTTGTTCCAAAAATACTCCTTCCGGTTTGTCACAAGTTTCGGAAAGTTTTTTTCGAGTATGGCTCTGTGTGACGTTAGATGGAGCGGAATTTCCTTATATGGGTCCTGAGGGCACTTCTGCCGGAAGAGCGCACACTCCCGTATAGCAGAGCACTGAGAGCACAACAGACATTCACTGATCAGAGCGAGAGTGTCGCTGATTAGCGGTATGAAGCGGAATTGCAAAAATAATCATTATTTCCAGCCGGCTTTCTCAAACACTTGCTCCAGCAGTAGATGTGTGATTTCTGGATAAATGTATCTGTCCGCTCCCTCCGGCTGACTGGCCGCTGAATATGACCATCAGAGATGATGCCTGCAGACAGCCACTAATTGAGGCCAGTCTATCTATTCACTCCATTTCATGGGTCAGACACCCAGGATGAAATTGTGTGAGGAGACAGACATCCTAAAAGAATGGACTGAATATTTAACCATGTCCAGCCATTCATCCACAGGACTGATGATATAAAGAATATATGTGACAATGCTGAAAACTGTCTCGTACAGTTCATATAATGTATGCATGATTTGAGAATGATCCAAAGAGCATCTCAAGCTTCAACAGGAACATTCCCTTGAGAAAAACCCTTAAAAATAGTAACATGTTGCATATAAAAAAATTTACTTACAGAAATAAAGAATATCCTTAAGTGCAAACTAAATTTAATGATACTTATAATTAAATGACATTTTTTTATGAAAAGTGAAGGTGTGCTCTGATTGGCCAGCTATACAGTGTGTTGTGATTTGCCAAATACCTCAAGCATGTGACGGAAATGTTACACCCCTTAACATACTGTGATCCCAACTCTCGGCGCGACGAGACAAAAAACAATTAAACCCATTATAAAGGAGTCATTTGTTGCATCCAGTGGGGCAGGGGACATAATTAAGGATTCTAATGACTTATACTGTCTTTTTATGCATTACGTTCCGTATCTCGCCACGCAAACATAAAACCATTTGTCTGCATTTGTGATCGGAGAAATGACAAACAACAAGCGCAACTCTACACTGCTCAAAACTCGTGATTGAATCGCTAGTGGCAAATTTTTTCAATATGAAAACAAACTTAGGCTTTGAGTCAGAACAGCTGGCATTGTAGGTTCAGGAAACAGTCCTCCATTAAATGCGTTGCACACACACACGTATATGTGGTTTAAACTGTTTTGGACTGGAACAATGTTGTAAATACAACTAAAACACTGATTTCTTGTCGTGCCCTATTTTGGAAGGCCAAACAAAGTAGTTTTACACGATTAGTTTTGCAATGAAACAGCGACTCCACAACATGGCGGCAGCAGCAGCAACAATAAAGTTACGCCTTCTTTCTTTGTGTGAACATTTGGGCGGTGTTATGCAAATCTTCCTACATCATGACGTAGCCTGTTCAAACAAGATGTTTTAGGAAGGCATGGTTTTTATAACGAATATCTCTTTAGGTCTGAGACTTTAGTCTCATTAGGGATCTTATATATGCAGGAACAGCTTGTAACACTCCAAAGGGAAAGGACAGCTTGAAATTGCATCATATGACCCCTTTAATATGTAATTTCATAATTACTTGTATTGTCTTTGAAATATAGTATACTGGTGAATGATCTAACAAGCATCTATGGCAAATATAAGAATAAGGATGAAAGAGGAAATATAAACTATATAAAATAAATAATCTTTTCATTATTGTTATTATTTTTCTTCTTTTTTTGCAATATTTGAGCTAAACAGAAAGTTGCTCTCTTCCCAATATGGCAACCAAGTGAACAGACTTGGCTTAAGTGGACTTTCAATATGCTGTATACAGTGGAAGCACTGGCACTTCATAAATACACACACACAAACTGAGATATGTCCAAGCGAGTGACTAAGCATGTTCTGGCCTTTACTTGAATCCACTCTGAACCACCTCTTTATTTTCATCTCCTGGAAATGGCAGGCAGTTTGATTGTAAGAGGCAGGAATTGCAGGCTATCACAACTATTGGCACAAGGTCTAGTCCAGGAGGAAACTGCTGAGCCGAGAATAAAAGAAAAATAGAGCGAGACAGACAGGAAGTGAGAGAAAAATGATTGTGACTAAAGGAGTGCTGCTGTTTAGTGGTAATTGGATTTGTAATACTCCGAGGAGAAATTGCTCAGCATTGAACATCAATGTGTATTCATGGAAAGAGGTTTCATATCCTGCAGAGATGCAGTTGACCACTCAGGTGTGAAGGATTGAGAAGTGTGTAGAGTTACTGTGTGTGTGTGTGTGTGTCCTCTTGTTTTTGAAATCTCCTTTGAGCATTCATCCAGATTTGACTTCAGCCACGCGTATCGCCAGTTTGATGTAACGATAATTGATCCCATTAAGTACTGATGAATGTAACCATCCAAATGACGATGCAGTGATAAAACAAGTGTAAAAAAATGTATTATCATGTGTTTTTTTTTTGTTCTTCCTTTTTTTTGGGGGGGGGGGGGGTACATGGACCATAGTATCATCGATTTATTCATCCTCATGCACCATTGTAATAGATGTTGACTGATATTAACTTTTAATGATCAACAATGCTGTAGATTATCTTTATGTTTAGTGCTTTAGGAACTGATTATTTTATTTTTGCTTTTTGATACAGTATATTATCTTATCATTAGATTTCAATAATAATAATAATACAATTTGATAATCATAGAAGTCCAACAATACATTATTATTATTATGCAACATTTTTGTAACTCATAATGTTCACAAATTTATTCTCCTCTTTGTTTTGAGCTCTACTTAATTGTTAACCTACACATTTGTCGCTTGACAATAAATGCCTGCTATTTAACAAGTTAAAAGATTCTCTAAAAACAATATATTAAATAATGTACCTGTGTTTTTGTGATTTCATGCCATCTTCTTGTGTACTTGGATTCTACTGAACTGCTCTATAAATGTTCTTTTAATTCGGAAAGAAACCAGTCGAATCACTGCAGCAAAGAAACACTTAGATGCTCATGTTTCAAACATATATTACATTGTTTGTACTTTCGTCTTATATGTAACCTATAATTGATCAAATGGGGCGATGCCATAATGTACATCAGTATGCATAAAATCAAGTTAAATAATTCTAATTGTGTGCATGTTTTTAAGGAAGCCAGCCAGTGCTCAACTCAACTCACAGCTGGGTTTGACATTTCCACTGTAAATATCAGCTGTTATTTTAGTGTGGCATCTGAGTAGCTGGCAGGTAGCAGCGTGAACTTTGACTCAGTGTGAGCGCTCTGATCCCAGCTGGGCTGCTCACCATGGAGTGCTGCCGTCCCATGGAGGAGAGGAACCGCCTGAGAACCTCCAGGCTCATAAATACCTGAGTTCAAGATGCTTCTCATGACTCTATTCATTTTGTGTGTGTGTGGGGGGGGGGGTTGGGGTATGGAATGCATTTCAGATTCATTGGCACCTGAATTTGCTCTGACATCTTCCCTCATTTCCTTATTGTTCATCCACCGTCTGACCTCCGGAGACAAATCAAGGAGCACGGCACAATAGGAGCTCTCTGGATTTACAATAGAAGACCAAGCCACATGCACAAAGAAACAAAAATTCTGACGTAATTTCACATGCTGACATTTCACCTCTGACTATTTATTTCTTTAGCTCAGGAGGCAGAACAAAGAACATCATCAGTTCTCTTTTGAACTTTCTCTCATCCAATCTCACCTCTCTCTCTTTCCTTCTGCAGATCATGGTTTCACAGCTTGGCTTGCAAGCTTTCCCCTTTAAATTACTTTTCAAAATTGCCCCTCTATGCCATCAGTGGGTCCCTGCTTGAAAACAGAGGATTGTATTATGCTGTCCATATCACTAATATAAGGTTATTCTCCAGACCGTAAACACTGGCTTCAGTGTTTCACAAAATGCTCCATGGCAGATCACAGGTGTGAGCATCTGCATTAAGCTTAATGCTGTCGACTGCTGGAAAAAGCCTGGCTCAACTCCACACGACTGTATTTATGGAGAACTCTGAACCTTAAATCAACCGAAAGAACCTTAAATAAACTGAATTGTCATATTAGTAAAAATTGGCTCATGTTGGTTTGGTGCTAAGGCGTTTTCAAACAATGCAAAGTGCACATTAGACATTAATATATTTTATATGTTTTTTAACACTCATTATTAAATAATGATTCAACTAATTTTTTAATAATACTTTTATATTAAAACAACTATAAGAATTAACTAAAAACTAAAAATTAGCTGAAAATGTATCCAAGAACAGATTTGCGCCTTAATTATAGATTAGCCTCCTACAAACATGTCCCTTTTCGCTGTATAATTTGTTGATTGATTGACTGGAGTCATGTTTATTGTTATGTTTGTGGATTATTGTGACTCTCATTCTGACGGCACCCATTCACTACAGAGGATCCATTGATAAGCAAGTGAAGTAATGCTACATTTCTCCAAATGTGTTCCGATGAAGAAACCAACTCATCTACATCTTGGATGGCCAGAGGGTCAGTACATTTTCAGCATTTTTAGGTGAACTACTCCTTTAACTAATATTAACTAATGGGTCCTTATTATAAAGTGCTTATGGAAGTGATTGCAGAAATACAGACAAAGCCAGATGAATAAAATTCCAAATAAAGTTTAATATAATCTACCAAAACTGGTAGGCGTCAAACACATGTATTCGTGATTTGAGACCGGACAAAGAGTGCAGGCAAGAGTATAAAGCAAACACAGACAAGATAATTAATCTTTCACAGCTCAACAGATCAAAACTAATAATGACACTGACTTTAGCAACAAGGAAGTGCGTAAATACCAACAAAGGTAAACAGGAACTGAAGAAATACAAACTAAAAGTCCATTAATCTTCCTGACGTCACATTGATGTACTGTGCCTGCTGGGTGGTGTTTCTTTTTCTTCTTCACTTGTGTATTTTTGAAAATTTCGTACAGAAGATGAATACTAGCACCCTCTACCATAAAACAATGAAAGCACAGATTCTAGGAGTATAGCTCAAATATATTTAGACTTTTTGTAAGTGTAAGTCAAGTATACTTAAACGTAATTTTAAGTATATTTCTGAGAAGTACATAAAGAGCATTTCTGAGAAGTACATAAAAAGTAAACTAAAAGTATACTTTCCTATTTTAAGTTTAAAAGAAGTATACTAATAGCACACTTGAATAAACTTCTTTTTCGTAAGGGTATGTCCACTGTAGAGGACACGTTTTTCAAAAAAATGTAATGACACGAATAGACATGAAAAGGCAATTTGTTTTTTAATCACCAATCAATTTTTTAGGTTTCAAGATTTATATATATATATATATATATATATATATAATCCAGACTTAACACTGTGACATGTGAGGTGAAATTCACTCAAATATAAAGGCCACTACAGAGACAAAAACTCCATAGCTGGGTCTCCGGAAGTTTTAAATGAACATGAGAAGAACTAAACAAACTTAAAGATAGGTAAAAATTAATAGCCTGAATGCACTGTAAGTCGCTTTGGATAAAAGTGTCTGCTAAATGCATAAATGTAATTTTAATTTTATTTTAAAGAATGTAAATTTCCATGCTGATCCAAGCTGGATTATTGTTGGTGCTGCACCAACATATCCACACCACAAACAACCAACATGGTCTTTCTGAAGAAGCTGGTTGATTTAGGGAGGCTTGGTTTAGGATCCAAAAACCAACATAAGATGGTCACCAGCAATGCAGGTCTTTTAACAAGGTAGAAAGATGAGAATGTGTGACCTGAAGTGGCCAGGAATATGTATGCACAAGCATGTGAAAGCTGTTTCTGCATAACTTGGTGCATTTGTCTGTCCACGCACACAGCAGGCTCGGTCTGCATCAGGAGGCACATTTAAGTAAACACATTTCAGCGCGCACCACAAAAGGCTTCCCACATCGAACCAATCGAAAAAGCCATCAAAGAGGCATGCTATTTTTCGCCTCACCTCTGATTAATAGCAGCACTAATATAGCACAAAAAATGTATTATGATAAAGTCAGACGAAGTGAGTGGGTCAGTGGGGAGGAGCACTCAGCGGTGCGCTGCCGCTGGAGAAAGACAGCACTCTGATGCCTGCTTGACAAGGTGGTTGCTATGGTAACACCACAGCGCAAAGTCCCAAAGGACAAACGCATCAAAAGAGCTCTCCAGCAAATGAGAGACAGAGAACGAGAGAGAAAGAGAGGGAGGGATGAAATGATAAATAAGAGAAGGTTGGAAATGGAGGTGGGTGGTGTAGGAGTGAGTAATGGGGCAGGTGTACAGCGCTCACTTTATAATAGGTAGATGCCGAGTGTCCCGCTGGGGTCCGTGGCACTGCTTCATAATATGTCATTCGGCGACGACAGTGGATGGGCTTGAAACTCCTTTTTAACACAGAGTCAAAGGCGCTGTATCAATCTGAGAGCCCAACACTGTGAAATACTAGGCTTATTTAAGAACTAATGGTAGATAGACGTAGATACACATATTTTAAATGCTGCCTTGGATTCAAGAACTCTCTGAGAAGTGTGCCAGAAAGCTTTAGTCTTAGTCAAAATAACATGACATGTTTGGTCCACCTACGGTTGCAACCTTCATTATTCACAGAGGCCCAGCAAAAAAAAGCCTTTAAGATTGTTCAAGTTGTGTTGGCTGCACTAGTTGTGTATTTCTGCATGTGTGGGTGCATGGGCATGCGTAGGAACACTTTTTAAATCAGAGCGGACTCATACCGACAGCTTCTGTGACGGGAAACTGTAATATATGTTACTCGAGCGAGCTTTGGTATCTTGGAGATCCTTTAAGAGTGACATGTTTATTTTCTGAAACCTGTGGCTCCAAACAAGGTCACTCTGCCAGCAGCATTCAGTGGCAGGAAATGAGTGAAAATCATCTCGCCGCTCTCGCTGGAGGTGGCTGAACTTGACAGTGGTTCATTTCCCAGGAGCCACCTGACGATGTGCTTTTAGTGCTCCATCCGGAGAGAGCTTCCACTGGAGAGCACAAACTCGACGTGACAGCTCTCTCTACCTGAACACACATGGTCCTCAGCTTCATTTAGAAAGGAGGTAGTGAACTTGAGACTTAGAAAGGGCAGGATTGTGCATTCTGGGAAAAATTTGAACAAGCCAGTCTTTGAAGAGAGTAAAATTAGATCATTTTAAAGGTCTTGTTCTCGCTTAATGTAGTTCCAAACATGACTTTCTTCGGTGGAACATAAATGATCACATTTTGAATATGGCTCAGTGTTTTGTTTTTCTTTACCACTCAATCAAGTCAGGGGTGTCCAAACTCAGTGCTGGGGGGCTACTGTCCTGCAGAGTTAAACTTTGCAGGACAGTGGCCCACCAGGGGAAGGATTGGACACCCCTGAATTAAGTGCAGCACTGCTCGCCCACTTTTTCAGCAGCCTTGGTTCCAGAAGTATTTCTTCCATAGATTTTTCTGATAGGGATTTTCAAAAAGGAGTTAAAAAAAGAAGATATTTTGAAAAAGGTTTTCACAGAAGAAAGATCTGTAGAATTACAATGAATTGAAACTCAAATAAATGTAAATAACCCCGGCCCCGATAAATGTAATTTATAACAAAGAAAGTTTATATAGACAAACACCTAATATGAACTTGACAACCTTGTTTGGAAGTTTAAAAAAAGTTTTCAAAGGCCTTACTTAACCTCAGATACTGCACTCACTAGAGCAAACATGCTGAAGATTATAACAGATTTTAAAGAGATTCGACAGTTAAAGAGAAAAGTTTCAGGAGGGTTGAGATGAAAGACAAGGGGAACTGAAGCCCCTAAAACTGCTCTAGCAATGCCTCTGGCTGGAAAACATCAACTGCTTAGAGCTGCTGATGCTGCTGGGCTAGAATAACTATTGCTCGTGTCAACACAGTATTCAACTAGAAGCGCCTTTGGCTAGTACTTGACATCTACCCACAAGAAATCAGTGATGTGTCAAGGCTGGATCCTACATACATTCATTTGATGAATCAACAGAGCTCGGATGTAGAAATAACTGCCTTTAATGCTAAGTGATACTTTGGTGCATTCATTCCCATTCCCAGACAGATAATTAATATATTAAGACTAATACTCAAATACTGTAATACTTACAGAATACAGTGATATTCAACAGACTCTGAAGCACCAAAGAGTTTCGCCTTTGGAAGGTGACAGATACATATAATGGGAAAATAATGACCGTCTGAACATTTATGCGAACAGTAATTTCATTTAAATGATGATGTACATACAGTGTAACTACAAATAAATGTCTAAGGCAATGAAAGCTACATTTACAGCAGCTCGGACAGACACTAGTAAATAAGCAGCAGCGATGTGAAGAACAGAGGATTAATGCAAGTGCCAAAGAATAAGTACAAATCTGGAAAGCATGTTAAGAAGAAAACCCTAGGTGAACGTGAAAACGAACTGAGATCTACTGTACATGGCGTAGAGTTTGAAATCTACGCTGGCCATTGTGCACTGTAGTTCATTTACATGTTATCTGAAATCCATTTTCACTTAATTTACGCTGATATAATACATTGAATTAACATCCTGAAGCTATGTCCTTTTGATAGGAAGGAATGAAAGACTTTGGTCCAAAGCAAATAAATACATAAATGAATGCCAATCTATAATTTATAATTCTAATGGGTATCATGGTGTTAATGGAGATCTTTTACAACTCAAGCTGACTACCACTAGAGTTTGGCACGTGAGTTAGCTCAGTTAAGGCAGTCTCTCAGGCCTCTTTTCAGCTCTAGTGTGGATGATAAGCAGACCTAACTGGTGGAGTCTCCAATTCACTCCTGTCCATACTGAAGACATTCACAGTGACTGGCTGGATTGGTGCCAACCTTCGCCCATTAGTTTTCTGTCGCGACCTCTTGGCTGTCTTCTGTGGCCTTGTCACCTGAAATACAAACACAATAAACATCCCGTAAATTCGGTTTCCTTACATGCATCTGCCTCTGATGCTACAGGACTGCATTTCGAATTGTGCTAAACTGCATTTGAAGTGAATTTCAGAAAATGTACAACATTTTTTAGAGCTTTAAAATATATTTTCTTTTAAAGAAATTAATACAGTTATTCAGCAAGGATACATTGCATCGAATCAAAGTGACAGAAAAGAAAGTAGAAAATCCTGAAAAATATATCACGGTTTCCACAAAAATATTAAGCAATATTAAGGCTTCAACATTGATAATAATTAGTGTTTCTAGAGCATCAAATCAGCATATTACAGTAGATCATTTTTTGAAGGATCATGGGACACTGAAGACTGGAGTAATGCCTACTGAAAATTCAGCGTTGCTATCTCAGGAAGAAAAAAAAACATTTTAAGATATAATACAAGAGAAAATGTTATTTTTAAGTGCATTTTAAATTTTAATGATATTTCTGTATTTTTGATCAAAGAAATGCAGCCTTGATGAGAATAAGAGGCTTTTTTCAAAAATCTTAAAAATAAATAAATATAACAGTACACTTTAAAAAGGTAACTTGCAACTGTAACCATAAAGAGCTTATTCTACCGGATTTAAATAATAATAATAATAATAATTGTATAAATCAATTTATTTTTGGTGGATTCAGGGATGTTAAATTATATTTTTGACTAACACCAGTTCATCCAGATGTTACCATTTTTAGGTTACCATTTTTGTGTTCTGTATAAATGTTTTCAGTATTGCACATAGTAAGACGAAGATTTATGTGATGTGTTAAAATAAATATTTTGATGTAAAAAAAAAAAAAAAAAATTGAGATTAGAGAGAATAACAGTAAACTTAAAGGGGACATTCTTATTATGGTTAACATGAACTTACTTGCAGCCTGGGCCTGTTTGTCTCTGGGCTCGTCTGTAGGGCTCAGATCATCAGGAGGCCAGCGGAGTTCCCCGCTCTCCACCTCCCCGCTCTCAGTGGGTTCAACCACGATGGATGGCAAGCGTTTGGAAAGCTTTGGGAACCGTTCATGGGAGTCTGGGAAGATCTACAACACAGGAATATAAGATGCCACAGTACATGACAGTTCAGTGAGCTAAAGTTCTCAACATGTCCTGACAGTTTTTATGAAACAGCATGATTTGACCTTTACTTCCTGTCAGAAGATCTGAGGACCTCATTAAACCCTCTATTGGAAGCAGAAGTGTTCATTTTAGCATAAACCTGCACAAAACGTTGTTTCTTTTGTATTTTCATGATATGTTTTGTCAAATATTTACTGGAAAACAAAACCAAAAATTACTGTTAAAAATGTATTAACCTTTTTATTAACCTGTTAAAAATGTTAACCTTGGAAGCATTCAGCACTAAATCCTACTTAAAATTTTCAGTGCGTTCCCATTATAAGCAATCAGAGAGAATAATTACTTTTTTTTTTTCTTTTTTTTGGGGGGGGGGGGCAATCACTTGTAATATAAGTAAATAGATGTTTACAAAATCTCCCCTCCAGCAGTTCCATCAAAAACAATGGGTTTTTATTAATAATGTGTTTGGCATTCACCTCAAGCCTTGTGTGAGTCCTATTGCCATAGCACAGCTGAGTTCACCAGAGCAGGATGTGACTCAAGCTGTGTATGTTTATTGCTCCACAATTGCAGTGAAGTGTGAACAAGAGCGTCTTGAGAGTGTGTCTGCAACGTGGGGGCATCGAGCGAGACGTGAATTGTCTAAAAGCATCTGCGCCAACAGTGGAAAAGGGTGTGCTTTGCATGTTGGTTTACACAGTACAGAAAGAGCTTACATAACCGAGTGAATGACAGATTCAGACATGTTTCATTCAGCTAGCATATGATAGAACTGCTCATCCTGTGGTAAAGAAAGGGTAACGATAATCATTTCCTGAAAAGATTGTCTGAGGAATCTGAATTCATCCAGCAGGCTGTATGAACGAGCAGTTATCTGAAGGTTTTTTGTTTTTTTTTCAAAATGAAAGGGACTCCAATCATGCTGAAATGAATAATGGTATAGCTAAAGCTCCAATTAGACCCACTGAGACCCATCACAGTCATCTATAAGATAACCGGAAAAACACTCAGCATGTATGTGTGTCTGACCATGACTTAAAAAGTAACCTATTCCTACCCTGCTCTCTGGAATAGATGATTTTGATTGGTCAGTCGTGGGACTGAATGCTCAAATATTTTTGTAAGATGCCACTTAATGGACACACCAAGAATGAAAACTACAATTCTGCGAGAATAGTATCAATAGCACAACTATAAAGGACACAGAGGAATGATACTATTATGGGGCCATTCACACTCCACTGTGCCATTTTTTGATTGATTTTCTATGCAAAATATACACTAGATGGACGTGTTCAACTGTTGCACACATGCCATGCATCTTTTGCATTATCTTGTGCATGTCACAGCATTCTAAAAATGCAACTTGTTAAAAAAGGTTCAACTTTTAAAAAACGTGTTTATTAAACAGTAAAACAGTTGGTGTGAACAGGCTTTAAATATATGTATGTTATCATTCTCATCAACATAATGGTGCTATTTTAAGGTCACTCTCTCTTTTCATTGTCAGAAGTTAGAATTTCTCACGGGCGCCATCTTGCAAATCACTTCAGTATAAAAAAATTACTGTAAGCATAAAACCTTCCGGCAGAAGACCCGGAGTTAGCCAGCTATTAGGTCACCAAGGTCCGGATCTCGGTAAATTTTTCATGTTCAAAAATAAAATTTGTTCTCTGATTGACTGAATTGCTGCTAAGCTCCTCATATGAATGTCTGCATGTATAATTAAGAATGTGTATTTGTCACAAACGTTATCATTGCTATCAAAATGCAGTCGAACACTAGTGCAAAGATCTGTAAAACAATTAACTTAGGGGACAGAATGAAATGAAATCAACCTGTCCTTCAACCAATACACTCGTATAGGTCGTTTGTCCAAATCCCCGAAATACGACCCATCAGAGCGTATACTACAATTGCGCCCCTATCGGCAAAAGGTTATTTTCATATTAATGTTTTGTACTCTTTTATTTGCACTCTGGTTTGCGTTTCGTGAAGCTCAGTTGGTAGATCATTGTGTTATAGTTTGATATGTAATCATGCTATCATGGGTTTGATCCCAGGGAACGGAGGTGCACGAAAATGTATATGGGTTACGTTTAGGGGTGGGGTTAGGTGTGGTCATTCGAACGAACAAGCCCCCTAGTAAAATATGTAGGAAATACTGTGAGATCGGAGTAAAAAGCCCACACATTGCATTTAAATAAACGTGCGTTTTGATTGGTAATGACGTTATAGGTCATTTCATGACGACAGATGCAACGCGATACTGTCATTATTTTTACGCCCGCTAGAGGGCGCTTAACTTTAAAACGTAAATATAGGTCGTAATAAGGTGCTTGCACAAATGACCTATATGATCGTTTTTATTGGAGGACAGGCTCAATAAAATACGGAAACACTAGCCATTAAGAAGTCAATTCTATGTCATTCAGTATAGTATTCAAACTTTCACAAATCATGCTATAAACATTCATAAGAGCCCTAGACAAAGTTATCAGCTAAATAATTGTTATAAATAAAATAAAAATTATAACAGCAATATGTATGGTTGCATAAATAATAAACAACTGATAAAATTGTCCACCCCATAAATATAGTAAAGTATTAACAAACTTTGATGCAATAAATAGGGTATGATTTAAAAAAAAGTATTCATCCAAAAACATCTACATTTTGGTTTCTTTTCAAGTATTAGTGTATATAATTAGTTGTATTTATAGGGTTTCTTATAGCACAATTCTATAATAAGGGGGTTATTATAGAAACCCCCTGGACCTCACTAATTTTCAAAGCCTGGCTACGGCCATGCGTCCATACATTCACTTTGTCTTTTCTATTTTATAATTATTATTTTTTAAAACATTTTGGCAAATAGCAATTTAATGAGTCATATGATCATAATCTGTGTTAAATCCCTGTATTTGAAAATGACCAGTGAATGTATATATTATTGTATTACACTAGCCCTGTTCCTGTGGCTTGAATAAAAACATTGATATGAATTTCAAGAGAGCATCCAGCCAGTTGACTAAGAGGAGCGCAACCCACCTGAAAAGAGATGCTTTGCTCCTCAGACGCACCGCTCACACTGTAGTCTCCCACCGCAGAGTCACAGCTGTTCAGCACCTCCGTCATGCTGCCCGGTGACACACTTAAACCTACAAGTCAGGAAGAAGTGCATTTACACTCGGATAGTCACAACGTCGCTCGGTCCACTCATTTGCCTATGAATGTGGGAGAGACCGATTAATATGAGCCACCTGCAATAACAACAGCTGGGTTATTTTCTCATCTATGAAAAGATCCTGCCCAAACCATCCAGCCAATCCATGTTCACCTACCATGATGTTATGCAGAGCAAGTCTTTACATGGTTTGTTATTCAAATCAGCTCTTGCACCATTTTCGAAGAAAATTACTTTCACACTCATCAGCTAAAATCAAGCGAGAGGATACATTTATTGGGTCGCAATAATGTCAAGGCTGTTCTCCAAGTCATTCTAAATGCAAAACTCATTTAGGAGATGGAAACTGAATGGTGCCGAGCGTCCAGTTGTGCGCAGTATAGGAAATCTTTCCCATATTAAAAACTAAAATCAACAGCTTTGCTTAAGTTTACAGAACATCGCTTTTTAAATTTTACACTGTAACAACATAGTATCTTTTACATAATATTGATCTTAAATTGAACTTCTGTTTGGTGTAACCTAAAGTAGTCAGTTGGTTCAGACAAATCAAATAATACTTTAGTAAAGTCAGTTGAAGATGTAAGCACATAAAGTACATTTGTTACATCTTTATAATAATAATAATATATGTATGTATCTTGCTATATATATATTAATATGTACAGTACAGACCAAAAGTTTGGACACACCTTCTCATTCAAAGAGTTTGTTTATTTTCATGACTATGAAGTAGTGTAGAGTCAGACTGAAGCCATCAAGGGCTATTTGAGCAAGAAGGAGAGTGATGGGGTGCTGCACCAGATGACCTGGCCTCCAGAGTCACCGGACCTGAACCCAGTCGAGATGGTTTAGGGGTGAGCTGGACCGCAGACAGAAGGCAAAAAGGCCAACAAGTGATAAGCATCTCTCGGGGGAACTCCTTCAAGACTGTTTGAAGACCATTTCAGGTGAATACCTCTTAAAGCTCATCAAGAGAATACCAAGAGTGTGCAAAGCAGTAATCAAAGCAAAAGGTGGCTACTTTGAAGAACCTACAATATGACATATTTTCATTTTTTTCAAACTTTTTTATGTATATAATTCCACATGTGTTAATTCATAGGTTTGATTCCTTCAGTGTGAATCTACAATTTTCATAGTCATGAAAATAAAGAAAACCTTTTGAATGAGAGGGTGTGTCCAAACTTGAATCAGCTTTTTTGTCATCATTAATTTATATTTACTTTTTTTTTTAACTTATATTAATTTCTATTTAAGTTTTTACGTTTTGTACTCAACTAACAAAAATTTACAAAAACCCAAAGTAAAAACCTTTCCATTTTTTGTACATCAGTATCATGTAAACATACCCTAAAAAGTAAGATCTAGAGGATCAACTCCTTGTTTATTGAGCAATATTATGACAGCACTCTTGCTCGTGTGATACTGCTTAAATAATATACAGGACAGACTGGATACATTTACATTTGCATAATCTATCTGCTGCATGATCTGTCTAATGCGACGTGGACCAGCTGGTGGTCCTGAAGGCTGAATCTTCAGCCCTCCACATGCCACATACTGTATGCACACTGTCCTGCAGGAATGACGAAGGCTGGGTGACTAACACGGCCCTTTACCATGAAAACGTGCATGGTATTTAGTTGATAAAGAATGAGATTTTGTTATATAATTTATAATTTAGTTTCACAGTGTAATAGTGTGTAACCTTGTAGCATTTTATTGATTTTATATTATGGTTTTATTATTAAATGCTGCATTAAAGGCATGCACATGAGCAAGCTTACAATGTTGCACATGCACACAACAAACCTGCTTTTTTAATCTGATGACACACATACTATCACCTGATCATTTGCATGGATAAAACCAGTATCCAGGCTTAGCTGATCTGAGATAAGGCTGTGAAGAGACCACAATGATGCTTCTTATGCTTTGATGTAATGAAAAATGAAGTGAGAGACCTTCATTACAAAACAGCCACTTTAAATATATTTTGGTTTTATCTGAGAAACCAAAGGTCTGGGTATGAGGATATTATACTTTATCATTATCATTGCATTTTCCTCTTGATTCCATTTGGGAACTGCGTGACTCAAATGAATCAAAGAATGAGGGATACAGAAAACTGAGGGTGAGCAGATGAAAGAACGTAGAAATAAGCAGAACTATCAAAGAAAAGGATTAAAGGATAGTGAAAATGAAACGATGAAGAAATAAATCATTTGGATCAAAGAACGACATATTAACCTGATAAAACAGACCCACGAGCTACAATCTTACTCACTGCTATCAAAGATCACAGCAGTTTAAAGACCGAGCATGAAAAACCATCCCCAAATAATGAACTTTTTACCAAAAACACTGTTCAGATTAATTAGCAGCAAACAGATGCTGGATGGCAGACAGATAAAGGAACATAGCTGTTTATGTTCTCTGCCTTTAATGTTGGTTGAAAATGGACTGATTCGTGCTCGCTATTATGTTGATAGTGACCAGCACAAATGCAGCTCACTCCCCAGACCCTTGTTAGCATACAGGCCTTTTCACTGCTGAAAGTGAACGGCAAAGACAAAAGGGGCTTGAGAGAGGGATCAAAGGGCTGTGCGTGTGGTTGGTGCCATTTATAGTGAGACAAAACACTGTGGAAGACTGGCTTTGTAGGCGGCCACACAAAGACTTCATATGCCCATCAAAATATTTTCAGACGGGCATCCCTGAAAAAACAGTGCTGGTGTTATTGTGGCACATTGCACTTTTAAGTATCTCCGGTTTTTAAAGAAAGTCCCGTGTTCAGTAAACTCCCCGTGGAGTGCATGGTGGTTAGTTAGAGACATTATTTTCTACTATTTAAAGGTGTCTAACTATGTGTGGCTCTGCATTTCTGTGAAAAATAGAGACGGTATCTGAATAATTGAATATGACTGGGTGCAACGACAGACCTCACCCCCTTCCTGGTGACATGGAAAATCTTACTCAAATCTAGGCAATGACTGATACTGAAATGACTGTTATAGCAAAACTCAGAACTAAATGTCGCGATCACAAAGCATGCACAAAACACACTTCAAATAACACACTACCTTTCAGATTATTGACTGTTGAGAACAATACACCGTCAATAAAGCCAGACCTTTACTGCAAAACAAGTCATTTCACAAAAGAAAAACACACCGTCGCATGCAAAATTGAAAATAATAAATCGATGAATAAAGCAATGAAAAGCGCCAACAGAGATGGTCAAACTTTAAGACATTAGAAATCTGTTTTTATGTCCATCAGAATTGCATAATGTAGTTATAAAATGATTTTTACAAGGCTTCATGTTTACTTTTTCACCGCCAAAAAATGTAACTTCTGACAAGATTGACTGACCCCCAACTTATTCCAAACCCATATGGCTTTATTTATTCTGTGGAACACCAACGGAGACCCTCGGCAGGGGCAGACTTACCCATTAGGCAAAGGTCACCAAGCACCTTGGGCCCCCAAAAGCCAAGGGCCACCTAATATGCTTTTCATATACAAGACACGCATTAAACACAGACAGTAGCTGTTTATGGTGTTTATTACCATGACAACCGTCTGCATATCCAATCATGTCTGATAATTGTATCACTTGTTTATCATTTATGCAACAATATGTATTACTGTTATAGTTTTCATTAATAAGAATTGCTATATAGGTGATAAATGTAGTGCTCTTATTAATGTTTTAGCGAAAATGTAACGAATGAAATAGCATTCATCATGGCTAGTGTTTGCACATTTTATTTCAATCTGTAACCTAGATATTCTACATCTATCTGTGTACTTGTGGTAAATGCTACTGTTTTTAATATAAAGTTTCTGACAGATAATATCATGGTGTTTTTCTTACAGAATGTGTAATCATATCAGCAATAACCTGTCCGTGGGCTTTTTTGATTACTGTCAGTTTAAGTGCTGGCGATCAGTGTAGACCAATATTGCTATGAAAATGAATAAAAAACAAATATTTCAAATATTTTGCAAATAAGATAAGATAAAGGTATCGCTAACCCTAAACTGCAACTTCCCATTTTATTTACCTTCTAAAGCAGGGGTGTCAAACTCAAATCCTGGAGGGCCAGAGCCCTGCACAGTTTATATTCAACCCTAATTAAACAGACCTGATCCAACTACTCAAGTTCTTCAGGCTTATCTGAAAACTACATGGTATGTGTGTTGGAGCAGGATTGGAACAAATCTCTGCGGGAATTGAGTTTGACACCCACGTTCTAAAGTGTAAAATTAAGAGGAAAAGACAAGTCCAAAGACGCTTATTATAGTTGGATCTGGCAACCTGTGTCCTCTCTCACAACTCAGCCTCACGCAGACACTCGTATGAGGAGTTTTAAATAGAAAATTTGTCATTCAGAGAACAAATTTTATTTATGAACATGAAAAATATACCTGGTGCCCAGAGCCTCGCTGGAAACCTAACTCATCAGCAGACTTTTCTATAGTCAATATAGGTTTTTACACACTTTTCTCATTCTTACTAATTCAAGTTTTTACATGAATGAATCTCTGAAGGGAACCGACTGTCTTCAGAAAAGTATCGATGCCAGTTTTTTTCACTTTATCTGTTAAAGTAGCGTTTATGAGTGCAGCGCTGCTTCGTTTACAGTCGTTATCGGGAAAAACCGATACATTTCTGACATTCCACAAGCGCCTCCAACTAGCAGAGAATGAATATGCATTTTCAGTAATTCAATCTATAGTTTTGTTCAGACTAATGCAAAAATCCACCCACGTAACCACATTTTAAATGAATCTAACCTTTTATACTTCTGACTCATCCCTTTTCTAAAAAAGAAAAAAAAAAGGTTAAAAAAGGTTAAAAAGTCTCAAGGTTGATCTAGGTCAGGGATGGTGAACTCCGGTCCTGCAGTTCAGCTCCAACCCTAACCCTTCAGACCTTGATTAGCTTGTTCAGGTGTGTTTGATTAGGGTTGAAGCAAAACACTGCAGTGCTGCAGCTCTCCAGGACCGATCTTCTCCACCCCTGATCTAGGTAAATGTGTGCAAATATATAGGGCTTCATTCCTAAAATTTGCCTGGGCCCCCCAATTCACTAAAGCCGCTTCTGACCCTCAGTCACCATTCACTTTCATTGCATCCTAAGACTTCCATTTTCTTTCTTTCTTCCTTTTTTATTTATTTATTTATTTATTTACAGCAATGTAATCTCTGTAACATAAACATTGGTAGTTCACTAGCATAACTATTTTCCTGAAAGTTTTATTTGGAGAAAGGAGTGTTGTTATGCACAAACCATGCTATAGCAAGAGTGTCTTTTAATATTATTCAGAATATCAATAACAACGTTAAAAATTTAATATATATATATATATATATATATATATATATATATATATATATATATATATATACATATATATATATATATATATATATATATATATATATATATATATATATATTAGTCCTTTTTATGCAACAAAAGCATGCACAGGTATTGGTCAGCACCCAGACTTGAACTATTCGTTGTTGTTATATCACTTTTCCCAACAACTGATTAGATAAGATTATCTATCTAAAAAGCGTCGAGTAAAAAGATTTTGTTACTAAGAGTCCCGTGACTCTTAATAAGTGCCAGGATGCATTTCAGAAAGAATGTGGGTTTAGAAAGGTATGAGGGTGAATAAATGATATTGCTTTAATATCAGAATGATGCTGGAGCTATAATAAGAGACCAAATCCGAACGCATGATAATGGCAAAGTAACAAAGATAAGAAAAGCAGACTATTTTTGACAATTATTTTAATTAGAGCGCATCATTAGTCAAAGAAAAGCGCTGACATGAATAGCTGAGTAATTCTAAATTTTCGTGTTGTTATTTAAAATATTGCGTTAGCACCAGAAACTTGTTTCAATTCAGGCTATAACAGGCTAGACCTATTCGAAATCACTTGCATGAAAATATATGACACATAGTGCAACAATTTTGGTGCACTGAATTCTGGTGATCAAGCTCATGCGCGCATTTGCACGGCCGGTGTGTAAAGTGCTCATACCTGTAGCCTTCTGAAGTGTTGTCTCTCCGCGTAAAGCCCGTGACTGCTGCTCTTTCCAGTGGATGTGTCTGCTAGACACAGTCAGACTCAAGTCAGATTCTCCCAGACTAAAGCTGTTACCTCAGAGCGCGCGACTGTAATTTCATGCACACTCACCCGAGTCACAAGAGCACGACTGTGTGAGAGTGTGAGTGAGTGAGTAAGAGAGAGAGAGACACCTCTGGCTCTCACGATGGTTTTAAGATGCAAATAGTTTAGCTTAGTATTGTGCAATTGCCATAAGTCAAATACTGAATATGCATATACCCCAGTTAAAAAGAAATTATGAAATGTTTAATGTCCTCTACAAATCATGTAATGGTTACCTTTTCACATATTATCTCTGAAATGCATGTATGATTTATTTTCAACAATGCATTTTAATTAAAATAAATGTAATTTGTTAATAAAGTATTGTAAATCTTGTTATCAGGTGTGTGAACTACTCAGCTACTCAAATCTAAAAATATACTATAAATGTGCTAATCTAAATCATTTTAAGGTCTTTAGATCAAGTACAAGATCATTTGTAGAATACACTTTAGTATTTTGTCGATTTGTTGTTATAATATTATAAATATTCTGAATTAAAAAGATTTTCATTCTTTATTACATTCCAAAGGCATTTCTCCTCACATTTTTATGTCATTACAACATGACTTGAACATGACTTGTTACTACAACATGACTTGACAAAGTAATTTATCACTGAAAAAAAAAAATGTATGTAGAAGTCTTACAACTATAAAATTAACTGTTGAGTAATTAAGTGTTTAGTTACAGTTTCAAGTCGATTATATAGTCAGTGCCTTGTGATTATTCAGGTTGCTTAACAAATTTTATGCATCAAATTTGCATTATTGAAGAAATCTCTGCTGTCTCTTGAATACGGTCAAAATTATATTAATAAAATCTGGAAACTTTTTTCACTAAAGGAAATTTCTGGTGAGGTACTTTTTTTTTTTTTTTTTTTACAAAGTATCTATACTTTCATTTAAGTATAATTTCTCACCATTTTTTCCCTTTCTGCATGGAAATCAATAAAGATTATATTAATATGGTTGACTGGTTATTCAGTATTGTTCCCTTTCATGCTTCGTCATGTGAAACCTTAGAAACTGCACTTACACCTAATGGAGAATGACATATTGTGAACAAGGACTTAAAAAAAGAATATGAATTGAGTTAATTGACTTTAATCACAGCTGCCATGCCATTAAAGCACCCCATATCTATTCTGTACCCATAACGTCTTATCATAAAGGACATTTTAAACACATTGTCTTGTCATATCTTAGTCATTTACATGACTGATCATGATTCAATTGTTGCCATAATGGTTGTTAGTTATTAATTCAAGCTAATCAGACCATAATATAATTTATACATTTCTAAATAATAAATATACTGTAGCTAAAGATGTAACTGTCAGTTGTGGGAACTGAGTGTGAGATTTGTATTGTCTGGCGTATTTAAAGTAGTTTGCTAGTGAAGTGATGTAAAAAGTCATGACCTGTGGAGTTCACACACTAACATAACTATTAGACTGGTATCTTATGCTGACATTTCTGTCTCAAATTACACAGCGTGATGGAAAACAGAATGAGAAGTCAAATGTCAGAGGTTATGGCATCTCACCTTCCTATTGGCTCAGCCCTGATTCTGATGATGATGTCACAGCGAGTAATGAGTGAAAGGAGATGCTGCCATTCATATAGAGATCACCTCACAGCCTGGGATCCAGCAGAACACAGACCTCAGACAGGCAGATTTTTCCAGTGGCTCTGTAACTTGACAAGGAAAGGTATCCATTTTGACACATACACCTCTGTGCATGTTAATTTTTAAACACAAAGAGCCAGTGTCAGTTCAGTGCAATGTTTGTGTATTCCTGTACCAAATATAAGAATAAATAAATAAATATATTTAGCTAGTTAGTTATATATCAAATATATCAACAAATTTTCAACTGAACACAAAAGTATGCCTTTTTCAGAACTGATTTCTCTTTTCTGATTTTTGCAATGAGTTTTAAGTGACTGTTAATATTATTATATTTTTTCGTCAGTGTGTTAAATCAGTTGACCTTATAATGATCTTATTATATCTGACACTACAACTTACTGAATAATTAGTGTCTCACGCAATTTCTCCATGAGTGTTTCAACAACAAAAATACAGCGTGTTGAAAACACTGTCACATAACCTGAGAAAATCCATCCAGTGTCCATATACTAGCGAGAAAAATTTATACCAGAGAGGAGAATTTTGCAAAAAAAAAAGTTTTTTTTAAAGCATTTATTATATTTTTATTCATATTATTACTCTTTTTTTTAATTAGAATTAATAAAAATGTATAGATTTTACTTTGTTATAACTTTTAGTCCCAATAGACTAACATTTGAAGTCTAGTAGGAATGTATAGCTGTGTAGGGTAATGTTTCATAGGATTTATTCATTCTTTTTTTATGCCATGCAGGTTGTGTCAGGATCTTGGCAAGGAGGAACTCAGGTGCAGACAGGATTTACAACACAAACAGGTTTATTTACAAAAAGGGGAAAATAAAAACCCACGAGGGGGAAAACAAGGACTAGGGCAGATACAAAAACAACTAAACAGGACTGATAAGGTAAGATAAACAAAGACTGAAAACTAGAGAACACTGACTACAAATAAACACTCACGGTATACAGGACACAGTATCTTAAAGGGGTTACCAGGGTATTATCACGAATCAAAATCACAATCCTTAGGGAACAAACCTCAATGAACCGACGCAAGACAGAGCACACTAGGAAAGCTAAATAGAGGGAACAATCAAGACACGACAGGTGGCACAGATGGGACAATCAAGACACGACTAGGTTAACAAGGGGGGCGGGGCAAGGGAACGAGACAACACAAGCACATGGCCCAAAGACAAGGCCATGCGCTTGTACACAAAACACGGGTCTGTCATGATCCTGCCTCAAGACTAGGAAAACTCAAGGACACGAGGGCAGAATCATGACAGAACCCCTCCCTTAAGGAGCGGCTTCCAGACGCTCCTCAAGGGAACATCAAACACGAGACATGACTGACATGACGGACTGGGACACCGACACAAACCAACAAGACATGACAAATAATAACAAAGGCAGACATGAATACACGACGGCAGGGTTAGGGTGACAAATCAAAAAAAACAAACAGGGAAGGGGAGGAGGCGGGACCACAAAGTTCATGGGGGACAGACCAGGGTGAGTGGGTGGGGCAGGAGTTTTAGGAGGACAGGACGAAGGCTGACGACGGGGGGTACGGGCAGGTCTGGGTGGTGAGGGGCGGGGAGGGGTCTCGGGACAACTGACAGGGGACCTGATAGGAGCAGACAAGGGACGCGGGGCAACACTTACGGGACGCGGGGCAAGACTTACGGGACGCGGGGAGACGACAGCTGGACGCGGGGGGACAACATCTACTGGACACGGGACGACAACATCTACTGGACACGGGACATCTACGGGACACGGGGCAACATCTACTGGACACGGGGGGACAACAGGACACGGGACATCTACGGGACATGGGGCCACATCAACAGGATACATGACTACATCAGCAGGACACGGGGCAACACTCACGGGACACGGGGAGACGACATCTACGGGACACGGGGAGACGACATCAGGACACTCGGGATTTCTGGGGACAGGGTCTGAGGACAAGACAGGACTGACGGGGACTTCTAGGATACGGACAAGACTAGACAAATAATCTGAAAAGGCTTTAGCCGCTAAGACAATTGGCATCTCCTTACGAGATGAGACACACTGAACTAAAGTCTTGGCTGCAGAGTCGGCCGCGGCACTCTCCTGCGCTCTCACGACTGCCGACTTGCATACTGCCCTCTTCTTTGCCGGCTCGGGCACGCCAGCGCTCACCGCTGCTGGCTCGGACACGCTCACCGCTGCTGGCACGGGCACGCCAGCGCTCTCCGCTGCTGGCACGGGCACGCCAGCGCTCTCCGCTGCTGGCACGGGAGGAGACAGGGTCACAGGACCGGCAGGCCCCCTCTTCCTCCTCTTCCTCCTTGGGCGCGGTGCAGAGGCCACAGCTGGGTCAGAGGCGGGTTGGGGGAGTTTGGTCTCGGGCAGGGCAGTCTCGGACGCCGAAGACTCAGAAGTTGACTCCCATGAAAACCGTCTCCCTCGTTTCATGGGGAGACTGCTGGCTGTGGAGGGCACCTCAGGACTCTGGGAGGGGCTTGCCTGATCCCCCAGGGTTGCCACGGCCAGGACACGACCCTCAGGGATCGTTGGCAGCTGGGTAGGTGGAGGGGACCTCTGTGGCTCCTCCTGGGAGATGCTTTCCCACAGCCGGGCATAATTACGGAGGACCCATTCCCCCTCAGGCGAGTATGGGAGGGTGACCCCCTTCCTGTCGGCGGGGGATGACGTCCAGCACAGCCTCCGGAACTCCGCCTGACACTGAAGCTCAGAGGCCCTCCTGCCTGCTGAGTTCCTTGGTGGTCGGTTCATTCTGTCAGGATCTTGGCAAGGAGGAACTCAGGTGCAGACAGGATTTACAACACAAACAGGTTTATTTACAAAAAGGGGAAAATAAAAACCCACGAGGGGGAAAACAAGGACTAGGGCCCAAAGACAAGGCCATGCGCTTGTACACAAAACACGGGTCTGTCATGATCCTGCCTCAAGACTAGGAAAACTCAAGGACACGAGGGCAGAATCATGACAGGTTGGAGTTATACGCTGATTTTCTATCGTGGTCTAGGACCCCCTGAATTAGCCTTGGCTCTGCCACTGTATGTGCTGACATTTATTTCTCATTAAAAAAAAGACCAGACCAGTTTCTTTAGTCTCACATCAAACACAAACTGAGATGCAGTTTCCACAGAGAGTTCAAGAGGTACCAGCTCAGGACCGAGACACAGACTTGCAGACATTGCCGGCTTGCAGAGTAATTGAAATGTAGAGCTCCTCCCCTCCTCTTCTTTCCTCTTCACTCTTTACTTTATAGGACTGCTGTGTGTCTTTGAACGAAGAGCTCTGAACTCTGCGTGTGTGGAGGAGTGTTATAGACTGACCTTTCAGTAATTTTGTCATCTCGTACAAATTCACTTCAGGCCTGTTTTCTGACATTCTCTATTCATTCAACCAATTAGCACTTCATGCATCTGCCTACTCTCCCTGGGCTTTTGTGGAAGTCTCAGATTGAAAGCTTCTCTGGGGAAAATAAGTAATTAACTGAAATTTCTTTCAATATCCTGATGTCCTCCGGCTGAAAAGGAATCTCTAACATCAGTCCGCAATGTTAAGTTTGATTGAAGTATGAATAAAAATTTGTATTGATAGTGTGTGATAGTGGCTTTTCTACAAGTTACAAATCTGAATAATTGTTCACTCTATATAATCTTCATTTAGCACTACATACATTATACCAGTCAAATGTATAAAAGCACTGAATTTACTTAATTTTTTTGAGTGTGTGATACTTTTGTGTCATATTAATTTCTTTATAAAACTAAAATTGAAAAGAATGAGCTGAACTGGATAATGAAGTCAACAAGAGCTTCAGCTTACAGCTCACACGTAAATTCCTTCAGTACTGTTTAAAAAGCAATTGTGGATGAACTGAACTTATTTGTCATAAGTTTAGACAACACCAACTAGAAACTATCCCAGAAAGACTGTTTTTAACCAAATATATGGAGAGATACAAAAAAGTTGTGGACATGTTATGTAACTGAATATTCAGATATTACATAATATTCCTGTGGCTCAGTGTTAGCAGTGCAAAAGGTCATGGGTTCATTTCCCAGGGAAAAATGTATAGCCTGAATGCAATGTAAGTCACTTTGGATAAAAGTGTCTGATAAATGTAAATGTATTATTATATAATATTAAATAATATTAATAAAATGGATTAATAAAATAACATCTTTATATTCTACCAGTTAATTTTGTATTACTGCACTAAAGAAATATGTCTGAAAAAATATTTCTAAAATGTGGAAAATGTAATTAATATAATTACTATTGTTTTTCTAAAACAAGGACTATAAAAGACATATGTAGCGTAATCATACTTTACATACGTAATCATAACTCCTATTAAATTGCAAGTGCAATTGGACGTCCTCTAGTTTAACTGATAGAACATTTTGCCAAGATCATGGGTATACACATAATCATGGTATAGATGTTTTCCTTCTTTTTTTTACAGGGATTAATGCTTTTTTTAAACATGATGCATTATAATGTTACCAAAGATTTCAATTTTGAATTAATGCTACACTCTAAAAAACGCTGGGTTGTTTTTTCAACCCAACTGCTGGGTTGAGGCCGTTGGATAGGACTTTGGGATGTTTTAACCCAAGTTTGGGTTGAAAATAACTATCTTTTTTAACCCAGCGGGGGTGGGTTGAGGACGCGGACGTGAAGGAGAGCACGCACGTCACGTCAAAATCGTACGTCTCTCCAGTGCGAGCAGCCGCCATTTTCTCAGCGTGATAGAAGCGAGAAGCGAGTGAAAGACTATGGTAAGTAACGTTAAATATTCAAAATGTAAAGTTATCTTTTATTGTTTACCCGGTTGTATGAAAGGGGGAAGGTTTTATGAAAGGCGGAAACAAAGGAGCTTAACGTTATATCTAACGTTATATAAAAAAACGGACGCGGTTTTCGCCTCGGACACGGAGGTCTTAACTGCCTCATGTAACGTTACTGAACGGAGGATGTACTTTTAATATAACGTCTGTGAATGTATTTTGTCATATTTACATAAGATTTTACATTATCTGTTCTCTTTGAGGCGTTAACAGACGGTTATGGTCACGGTTACGCTCATGTGAATTTGTCTTTTTTTTTCGCGGTTAAACTGAATGTATGTTTGTCTCCTAAAGGAAACGGCATTGTGTAGTAAAGACTAGCATAATTATTTTGAGGCTGTTGAAGTGGTAACTGTTAAAAGTATGTTTTACATGTAATATTTCAGACTTGTCCAGCTCCTGTCTTCATTGTCCTCGCGCCGAGAGTTAAAGACACAGAAGCTGTTTGTGTGAGGAGTCACAGACCTGTGTGAGGATGAGGTGGAGGTGTTCTTCTGAAGAGAGGGACAGACGGGTTAAGGAGAGTAAACTTCAGAATAACATCAAGTTATCTTTATTTTTACTAAGACTAAAATAATGTGTGTTTTTTTTTAGATGTTGAATTCCAGAGACGAGATAACTTCATTCTTTTGAGACTGATGTAAGTTAAATTATTATTACTTTTTTTTTTTTAGAAAATTTATGTTTCTGTTGTGTCCTGCCTGTTAACTTCACATTTTGATGCAAAAACAGTGTGATTTTATATATGTATGTATGTATATGTTAATATTTTATTGAAACCATTGATGTCCCTCTTTGCAGAACTCAAACTAACTGGAGTTAAGGACACAGAAGTCTGCTTGTGTGAGGAGGTGGTTTTCTCAGCTTCTTCTGAAGAGAGGGAAAGATCGTTTAAGGCAAGTAAACTTCATAATTTCATGTTATCAGTTGTTGTTTTTTTACTAAGAGTAAAATAATGTTTGTTTTTTGTTTTTGTAGATGTTAAAAGCAAGAGACATGGGAGATCATCATTCCCTTGAGATTTTATGTAAGTTATTTTTAGAAAATAAATTTTTCTGTTGTCTCCTGCCAGTTTACTTCACATTTTGATGCAACAACAGTGTGATTACGTGCTCATTTCATTAAGACCATTGATGTCTGTGTTTTTTATTACAGAACTCAAACCAACTTTGGAGTTGTCTGATTTGGAGAGTCATTACTCTTGGTCTTCGCTCTTAGAGGTAAAGTTCACACAAAAAATCATTTACTTGCCCTCAAGTCATTCCAAACCTATAAGACTTTTGTCTGTCTTTACAACATAAATTAATATATTTTTAGTTTTCTCATAATATTTGTTAATCCATTTATAGTTTAGATAATCAGTATTTTCAAGCTTCATAAATATAGAGTTATTCTATAAATTCTGATATTTATATATGAATACATCTTAAATTATATGATAGCAAACATGTATGTTCAAAATAAAATACTGGTCTCCCAGACCAGCAATGGAGGACACAAAAAGAGAATATTAAATATATTCATATGTTTTCCAAAAAATGAACAGAGTTTGTATGAGTCTGGAAAAACATGGGGAGAGTAAATTATGAACATTTTAATTATTTGGTGTACTAACGGTTTGAAGAGCAGCCCTCCATGTACATGAATATTGTGAGGTATGTGAATGTCATGTCTGTTTTAATGTTTCAGTAAAGAAGCTTTCTGAAAGCAATATTTATTCAAACAATATCGCCTGTCCTCACACTAGTGCTGCCATTATAGCATTCTGGAGCGCTGTGGTAGACAGAGACATTAAACAACCGCACAAAGTGTTGAAACTTTAAAACCGATTATTTTACCTATCCTTACGGATGTGAATACACCTCTACCTGAAAATGGATAGTTTAATTAAATGTTTAATTTTTTCAAATGTGTTTCTCTTAGGCCACTGATGAAGAGCAGGCGGTGACTGGGATGAATGCTGGTCAGAGAGGAGAATCTTCTTTCCCCTAAACTGATGCAGCGGTGGTTTTAAAGGAGGACGCTGCCCTGGATGATGTAGAAGATGTCACATGCTGTGCTGATGGGGTTTCTTTATGATTACATCAGTTATGCTAAAGAGATCATGAAAATTGACTGTGATGCATGATCTGTATTCATGGACTATGAAACAAACTGTAAGTGTATAATTTGTTAAAAAAAAAAAAGTTAAATGCTTTTTCTGTGTTGTTTAGTAGAAAAGTTTACACTCTGTCATTCATACACCTGCTCACATTCTTTCACACACACACACACACACACACACATGCGTCTGTTAAATGTTATAATATCAAAGTTAATGTTGTGATTTATTTGTGTACTGTCATGCCAGAATAGTTGGAAAAAAAACTAACTAATTGTAAATTTATTGTATGGGTTTTCGTATATTTTTATACAATATATACAATTGAACAAAGTCCAGTTTGATCTTAAGTTATATTCATCAAATGTTCAATGCTTTGTTTATGAACTCTGTAGCTGTTAATGCCATCCTTTTCTGCATTTCTTCTAACATGTTACTTTTTGACTTTTCTCTTGTTTTTAATAAATATTTTCCTTTTGGTAATTATTATTTGTGTGTAAAAGTGATATTTAAAATGAACAACATTTTTAGGTTTAATGCCTAGCTCAATTTGGGTTAATTTTAACGTAGAAATGCATTGTTTCCCCACATGGCTGCACTCTGCGAGTTTATTTTCTGCCAGCAGGAGGCGCTAAGAGCGAGAGAGGTAAGGGTTTCTCCGGTAACGGCTGCAGAGCGGTGCTGAGCTCACAAACGCTGCCTTATCAAGCACATGCGAAATGATATCGAACATTTTCTAAATACAGTAGTTTTCCTTCTGAAATACAGTGATAAAAAAACGCCCGCTTTGCTTTTTTAAACCCTGCAATATAGTCATTTTAAACCATAAAAAAGGCAACCCAGCAGGCTGGGTTAAATATGATAACCCAACTGGTTGGGTTAAAACAACCCAGCGCTGGGTTCGTCCCTTTTTGACCCAGCGCTGGGTTGTCAAAATAACCCAAATTGGGTTGTTTTCAACCCAGCAGTTTTTAGAGTGTATATTCTTTTGATTTTTCTATCCTGCAAAGGTTACACAAAAATATTCGGCAAAACACAACTGATTTCAACATAGCAAATTGATTTCTGAAGCAATCGCGTGACACTGAACAGTGTCACTCAGCTTTGCATCACACAAATAAATTAAATTCTGAAATATATTGAAATGTGCTGAATGTATGGGATCATTGTGTCAAGGAAGAAAGACTGTAACGACAATCATGATTTTAGAGTGAATCCATACTCATGCTCACAAATGTAGTGTTTGCAAGACATTGTTTAGGGGACAAGATGATGGCAAACATCATGTTTTTAAAGGCCAGTTTCTAGATTTATTTGCATTAATGATGCCCAATCCCACAACATGAATGAATTAATGAAGCTCTCACGCTTGTGCAGCAGCAGATGCAAAGGACTGGTGCTCCCTCTGCTGCAACAATGCATGTAACAAAGATTAAAAAAAAATATAAAAAAATATATATACATTTTATATGAGATATAAGAATGTCAAATGCAATATGACAATGTTTAATGTGATATTCTAAACATGAACAGTTTTTTTTTAACACAACTCTCAGACATACAGATCCAGATTTCCAGTGTGATACAAAAAACAACTGCAACAACTCCGGCTATCTGATGCTTTTATATATTAGAAAAGGGAAAAACACAAAGTGTTCAATTAAACTCTACAGGGTATCCTTTTCTCCTAGCTCATGTGTCACCAAAAACAGCCCAGAGCACCAGTATGTAGGTAAAAGGCAGAAAGTACGGTTGAGGCAGTAAAAAAGAATCCGTCCTGACTCTTACAAGCTCCCACAGAGACTTGAAGCTCTCTGCTTATAAAACATTGAACAGCTACTTCTGTCTCCCAGAGCTGTCTGCAATTCATCTCAGAAAAAAACTCAATGGGAGGTGCAAAGACTGGCTACTCATTCTCACCAGCAGAGGTCGATGTTTTCAAAGCATTCACATGATGGCTCTTCTCAGGTTGTTGGTGAGTCTGCAGCAGCTGAGTGCAAATGGATACATGAATGTGTATTATTTGCATAAACCAATAAATTAACAAATATAATAGTATAATATTAATTATGGATCATAATAGCAGATTTCAGAGGCAGTGAAAAGGTCAACAAGGTGATTTAGTTAATGCCCAGACAATTACAATCTGTGTTAAATAACTGTAATTGTTATGAGCGATTCCAGGAATATGTGTGAGTCTTATACAGTGCAGATGCCTTGGAAATGTTTGTATCATTTCCATTTTACAGTGCTTCGTTTTTGGAATGATGAATTTTAACATTGATTTCCATAAGTTTAAGTGACTCTATTTGTAAGATAAAATATTAGAATAAATAGTTCACAAACAAAGTGTGAGCGTAGATATTTAAAATGTATTTTCACAGTTCCGATTATTGCTATTAAATGACAATTAAAATATAAAACATATAGTAAAGTATCACATATATTGCACAGACAAAAAGGCAATTTTTCACAAGGATTGTAACCTGTACATTGGAAACCTTTACTGTGGGTGAAAAAAACAGGCTACTTGAGCTTGTTTGTCAGAAGATTAGACAGGAAAGGCACTAGCAAAACCTAATGAATATATTATATATTATTATATAAATATATAATATATATATAATATATATTTATAAATCCAGATGAGACATGAGCTATTTGCATTCTCTTTAGTATATGCAAAGATAAGCACATATTGCAAATATGTGAAATGATAACGTTTAAATATTAAAGATTAAATATCATAGTTTAAATATCATAAATCTTAAATATTTCAATATAAAACTGCATATTAAAACATAACATAATATCAATCATATTTAGATTAAACATTTTTCATATTAATAATATAAATAATATAATTTGAGAACAAAAACTGAAAAAGTTAGAACTGCAATAACAATACAAAACCAATTATATTTGTGGAATTTTATATTTATATATATTTGGTAAAAACTGTTAACCTGAATGCACTGTAAGTCGCTTTGGATAAAAGCGTCTGCTAAATGCATACATTTATTTTTATTTATCATTTGAAAACACTTTTTGTTCATGTGAGCTTCTGATGAGGTCAGTCTAATGCCTCCCGCTGTCAATCAAACAATGGCGTCATGCATCCCCAGCGTTTCCGGTGCAGGTAGGCGGGGCTCTGCTATCCCGGGTCTGGATTCTTCATTCGGGAGCGCTGCTAGACAAGGATGAATACGAATGCAGCCATATTCGGCTCCGCAGAGAAGCACACCGGCTAGCGCAGGCTTACACGCAAGGATTCGCCTACTTAGAAAAAGCACCCACACCCGGTTTTTTGGTGGGCGTGTATATATAGGTTAAAGGTGCGTGTAGTGCTTCGTTAGGGAGTTTATAATTGAAGATTTACAGTTGAGCGGAATGAGCGTCCGGTCATCCTGAGATTCGACGGGAGAAAAAAACCCGACACATCCCTCAAAGTGGAAAGTACAGATTTGTCCGGATTAAGGCAAATGGAGCCGACAAGGCCTTGGGAGTGAGGAGGGGGTGGAAACGCTGGAAAGCCGCGGACAACAACCGGGTTAGGCGCATTAGGGCTACGTTTATTTAAGCACTATGTTGGGCACATTTTGCTAGCTGGCTAGCTGGATGGCTGGCTAGCTTTTGAAGTCTGGGACTTCAGTGCTCCACACATATCAGCCAGATAAATACGATTTGTATATATTTATTAAGCTCATCCTCGGGTTATTAATCTCGACAATAGTTGTTTTATCCTCTCTGGCTCTGGGAGTGGTAGCCAGGCCGCTGAACTGGTAGAAGATGTCTGCGAAGGTGCGCCTGAAGAAGTTGGAGCAGTTGCTGCTGGATGGCCATCAGAAAAACGACAGGTCACTGAGTGTGGAGACGCTGCTGGATATCCTCATATGTTTATACAACGAGTGCAGCAACTCGCCCTTAAAACGAGAAAAGCATGTGACGGACTTTTTGGAATGGGGTAAGTTGATGTGTTTGGGTGTAAGCTACTGACTGCATTTGGGTTCAGAAATCAGTGCGTGTCCCTTTAAGACCTGTTTATCTGTTATTACATTTGCCTTAATCACCCAGCTGACTGCAGGCTATTGTCAAAGTTGCTGTTGTGACATTTGCTCTTGGGATTCCTGGCCTTGTTGTTTTGACAATACTTGTCATCTAGTTGTTCCAGCTTTAATATTTTTCAGCAAGGATATATACGTTTATGGATGGTATAAGGGAAATGGAGCGAATGCTACCATTGAAGTTGCATTTGTTCATGGCTTTATAACTTTTTGAGGGGTCGTAATATATTTGCTTGTAATATATACCAATGAATTTTACAACCGTGTATTAGACTAGTTACATAAAATGCATGTCATTGTCAGTTGCTACTCTATATCCCTGAAATATATGTTGTATATTAGATTATAAGATAATATTTCAATGCTTAATTTTATAATCAAAAGTCTGTTGTTTTAATTTTGGGGGCAGAATATATAAAAAAAACGCAATACACTTGTGATTGAGAGATAAACAAATGTTCCTCCAATGCTTGAATTATTATATTTGATACATACAATTTTAAAATGACTTTGCTAAAAACAAATATAAATAAATGTATGGATAATCAAGCAAACCTGAATGACTTCAGTCCAGTAAATATTCACCTAATATTAACACCAAATGAAGCCCTTGCATTACTTTATAAATACATGATTGAAGATTTCACAGCAGAAAGTCACATGAACCCCACCCTAAGGGTGGATGTTTTTAGATTATAAACTGTCAATCAGATGATTGAAGGCATGTAGTAGATTGTGTACAACAGGTTTTTTAAGGAAGCTTTGCTCACATGCATAATAGAGACCTTAGAAATATATCAAATATGACACCGTAAGCTTTATATGATTAATCAGACATTGCTGATAAATGTCTGAAAAACCAGTTGTTTTCAAGGGCAATGTTAATCTTTCCCTTTAAGGGGTCATATGATGCGATTTAAATGTTTCCTTTCTCTTTGGAGTGTTACAAGCTCTTGGTGAATGAAGAAGATCTGTAAAGTTGCAGAGACTCAAGTCTCAAAGCCAAAGAGGTATTTTTCATCAAAGTTAAGACTAAAACGCTAATTCAAACACGGTACTGCAAACACATAAACCTTCATCACTGTGTCTGTCACGCTACTCTGTTCCCCTTTCAGGCTTGAACTGATGTAAAACTAAGGACATTATTAACTGTCTTTACATTTATTTTGAAAGGTGAAGCTCACGATTATGGGAAGGGGCGTTGCATTTCCAACGAATGTTTGCTGTGTTCGGCCAATCACAATGCACTGAGTCAGTTGGCCAGACTGCACTTGTCAAAATTTATCATTTTGGGCTCTTCTTGGTCTTTTTGATTGAGGTTGGTCTTCACAGTAAGTTGATTCTCTGTCCTGGGTGTTGGGTTGACGTCAGTAATGAGATTACACCCCAGTGTGTCTGCTCCTCTAAAGACCGCCAGTGTCCTTGTGCAACCCGTCACTAGCAGGTGCCACCTCACATCCCATCACTGTGAGTGAGCCATAGTATGACCCAATTTCCAGGAGTCATAAACTCCTCTGTTCTTCTGTCTTGTTCTGTCTTACTACAACACTGGTAGGCCACACTTTCTTATGACGCCCTTGATTGTGGAAGTTAATGATTTTCATGGAGGATGTTATGCTGGCGCCAGTTAAACACAAGCAAAGCAATAACGTCATTGTAAAGTGCATTAATGGCAGAGTGCTATCTCAATATGTGCTTTCCATTTTATAAAGTGCTCCTTGAGTGAAAATCTTAGTATAGCCTTTTAACTGCAGAATTGCAGTAAAATTGTCAATGTATCTTTTCTGGTTAAAACCATATCTGCTATTCGCACTTGTTGTCTTGTTGTTTTTGTCAGTTTTGTATTGCTACTGTTGACTAGAGATGCACTGATAAAAATTTTCTTGGCCGATTCCGATTTATTTTATTTTTTAAGAACTATAATTGACAGCATATACGAACAAAAATCTATTTATGCAATGCAAAGTTTTATTAATACTCATTCTGGTATTTGTGGCTCACAAGCTTTTTGAGACAGAGCGCGGCTTGTGCGCTCCACAAATATAGATCAGTGGTGGTTTAAGTGCAAAATCTGCGAGAATGACTAAAATAATGTGCAATACAAGCACTATTTAACCGGAGCGAATGAGACGTGTGTGAGAAAGAAGAGAGATGAGAGCAAGAATGCACGACTGATGTTTCATTGGCTGTGCCCCTGGTAACAGAATGTTCATGTACGTTCACCGATATGGGCCAATCATGAGGAAAATAAGCTGGTTGTCTGTCCAATTTGATGATATTTAGATAATCACTTTTTTTTTTTTTTTTGACTCCCGCTACATTTGTTGAGTAATTAGTGATAAATAACAAAACTGACATTTTGGGGTGGAATATCCCTTTAAAGCTCCTTTCAAACACTGCACGTCGGACCCGCAATATTTCCGGAACATTGCCGGGTCGCCTTCTGTGTGAAAGCAACAACGTCCCGGAATTGATTACCGAATTGAACCCGGGTCGGGGACCTAGTAACATTGGGGGGTTCGACCCGGGACGAGTGCTGTGTGAATAAAAGCCAGATCTAATTCCGTGTCGAAATGATGACGCGCGTTATCGCGCGACTCTTTTACCAGCTGTTTTGAAGGAAGATCAACATTCACGACGAAAACATATGTGCAAACTGTAATGAAGCAGAGATCAGTTAATTACTCACATTCCGCGCTGACGCCAAGACCGTTTGCTTGCTTCAGTGAAAGTATAACGTGCCTAGTGTAGTCGACTCATACATTACACGTCACGCGCTGATGTCACGTGCCGTTACGGGATCTTCAAGGGTTGTGTCTGAAAGCACGCACATATACCGGGTCATCACTGGCAGTGTGAAAGTGCCAGATCGAGCGACCAGGGAGGAACACTTTACCCCTGTATTTGCCGGAATGGCAGTGTGAAAGGGGCTAAAGGGGCTTAAGTGAGCTGATTGATGGTCATTTTGACAATGGTTGCTGTTAAAACATGACCTTTAAAAAAAAAAAAAAAAAATGGTATTAAATGTATAGAAAAGGGTGCATGTGAATGAATATAGCCAGTGTTTAAATTGTTTCAGAGGCATAAAACAAAGTCTTTTGATTTACTTTAATTTTTTTTTTTTTCTCAGAATAAATAACATGCTTAGAATTTTTGCCATTTAGAAACATTTTTGTGTCTGAGATCCCTGTGGGATCTGCACCTCATTATCACAGACAGACATATTGACTGCTCCTAACATTCTGCTATTGACCGGATTTGTTAGTTCACAGTCCATCTTGACTCATTAGGGCACTTTTCCAAGAGAGGACGAGCTCTGACTGAAGAAATTTCTCCTCTGTGTTGCACAAGAAATGCTAATGTGAATCTGAATTAGTGCACACAAATCCATTTTGTTATGTGTAAGAGTCTGAAAAGAAGTCAAGCTTGGATAGTTCATGAATGTAGTGCATGCTTCTAATAACTATGTTTATAATAGTGCTGTCTTGCAAAAGTGTGAGTAGAACACTTATTAATCATTGCAGTGTCTTGGTCCTTTACTCGAATCCTGTGCATGTGAGCTCTCAAATGTAACACAATGCTATGAGCCGGCTTGCCAAAGTCAGTGGTGACAGATACAGCGGTATGAAGGGATGGGCATTTTTCAAAATTATTGTATCTGAATATTTGGGCTCATAAAACAAAAATTTGAAATGAGAATTTCAAATTTTATAAGTTTTGTGCTTTTAACTATTATTTTATCTATTATGTCCCTAAGCATTCAACCCCAATTCCAGTGAATATGGAAACCTTCATTCTAACTTCTTCTAACTGATCATGTAGGTCAAAAACACATGAAACAAAGGTCAACATTTCCGTGCCTATCCATATTAAACTATTTAAATGTAAATTAATTTAATCTTACCCTGTAGTACATGAACAGTGTTGATCCTGGATGTTGTAATCTGCAATCGTAACAAATACGTAACAATCGTAACATGAGGCTTCTCTCGCTTGTATTGTGATAAAGCCTTGCTTCCAAATTAATATTGTTAATACCCACTATACTTATTTTTTTTTCATTTATTTAGACAAAAAGTATTGAATTTTACACTCTGCCAGTTATTGTCCAGTATTTTTTTTATCAGTGCTGTTGTGTAATATAGTGCTGAAGAAAACATCTGGCATATCCATCAATATCAAATAATCCTTAGTTAATGTATTTGTGTTGATATCAGTTATTAGCTTTTTATTTTGCATACAAAATAAATCAACTATTTATTGGTGACCATAGGATGAAAGTAATTACTGACAGTTAATCAGTACGTGTGCTCTCTGGGAATCGAACCTGTGGCCTTGGTAATGCCAGTCACGCTGTATCAGTTGAGCTACAGGAAACGCCCAGAATCTCGGCCTACTCCCAGTGTTTGTACACAAACAGCCCTGTGCCGTCATGTTCACCCCGCTGTCCCAATGAAGCTGCAAAGCAGGTTCTGCCTTTCTATTGTATTTCAACCCTTTAAAATAAGGATTTGGGCTGGTAAACAGTACCTGGATTCCCAGCTGGCATCCACTCTTGGGATGAGCGCTGTTCCTCTCACCTCAAACATAGACACTTGAAGTCAAGCATACTCTGTCCAAGACCCAGCAGGGACTTTAAAACAAGTTACACTCCCCTTATGAGCCTGCTTTTTAAAAAGAGGGGTCTTCAAAGTGTCTTCAACATGACTGACACCAGGGCAAACCATGCCCTCTTGATGGAGGAATCGTCTTGTTTGTTGCTGTGTACACTTGTCCTTATTTACAGCAGCTGCTGCCTATTATTCCCACTGGTTTTTGACTAGCCTACTTTCACAAGAAGCAGCAAATAACCTAATAAGAAACTGCAGCGACTGGAGAGACTGTTTGAATCTGCTTGCCAGAGAGAAGGTGGAAAGCTGTGGGCCCTGCCATATAGGCTCGGATCGGGCTGTGTAAGCTTGGGTTTTGGCCGTGTGGTCTGTTTACAGGCCCTCTTTGCAGCTTTGCAACTCTTTAAGTCTTGCACCTGCTGAGATTTTTTTCTCTGCCTCATTTTCAAGACATTCCTGTTTGCCGTTCTGACACGCACACAGTTTTAAAGGCCTTGCCAAGCATTTTACTTTGCTTTTATGATATGTTGAATATCATTATCATCCTCGTTAATGAGAATATCCTCAAGTGGAGCTGAACTGTAAAGTTTTTTTGTTTTTGTTTTTAATACTTTCTATAGTGTTGCCTAATTTAGACCCTCATAATGTTGTGCATTAAACCACTACTCTTCACAGCAAGATCAGCAATTATATGCTAATTAGGCAAACTAGTAAACTATTCATGGTTTGAGAATTATTGTTAATGCTCAAAGATGTTCCCTGCTAGGTGTTGATAGGAAGTCCACATTTAAACTTTTTTTTTAATATATATATATATATATATATATATATATATATATATATATATATATATATATATATATATATATATATATATATATATATATATATACATTTTTTATCAACCAGTGTCTTTCATACAATGCTTTACCATTGTGCCGCTTAATATTTTTGTAGAAACTGAGATGCATATTTTTTTTCTGGATTCTTTGATTAGAAAGTAAAAAAGAGGCAACATTTTAAACAGCCTTTATGAAATGGAAATGCTTTGTAACATTATGAATGGCTTTACTGTCAACTTTCCAGGTATATTGTGTTTACAGAAGAAGAAGGTTTGAATACAATGGCGGGCGAAGAGGAAAAATTATGCGAACTTATACGTATTCATCCACATTTATACGATAGTTCATCAGCAACAGAATACACTCCTCTTCAGTTGCCATTGTGATCTGAATATCACGCGACCCGACTCTACTAATATCACCCGACTCTACTACCCCCTGTTCCATGAGCAGCGTATTGCATACACGCATCACCCGTGACGCTTGCGTTCACTGTTTAGACTATGAAAGGGAGCGCGTCGCTCGCGTTGCTTGCTCGCGTTTCTCACGTTGACTATGAAACGGCCCTTATGCTTCACTCTTAACGGGAGGAAATGAGCAAGCTGCAACTCCCATTACATTGGAAATGTCTGGTATGTCCTCTGCCCAAAACTAGTCCTTTTGCCGCCTGTGAACTGACCAAATGGTCTATGTAAGGCATCTGTCTCTCTTTTCACAGCACAGGCCACCCTGAATCGTTGTATACCACTCTGACATACTCGGAGTCAGGACAGGGCTTGTGTCAGGAATGCCTTTCAAAACAGACCTCGTTCACTCCTGAACTTTACAGATAGGCAAACCGCAGTGCCAGGGGTTTGAACGCATCGTAATCCACCACAACGTTTTGCAAGATGAACATTTTAAAGGGTTGAGTCGCTGTCCCTCAGGATTGAAGTCACCTGACCCGAAGCGGTGGCTGGACTGAAGAGAATTCCAGTCATTCCTGCTAATATCCTCCCTCAGCACAAGGCATGTGTGGGTCGATCTCCCCTCCCCCTTACTTCCCCTCCTCTGTTTTCAGGCCGACGGCCGCGAGCATTACACAGATTAGCCGTTCGGCTCTCCTGTAAAGCCGGGCCTATAGGCACGAGGCCTCTACATCACGTTGTGACGTACAAGTGCACTCATTGCAAATCTACATTGTTGTGAACTGTGGCACAAACTGTTCTGGAAAATCAACCAGCTTTTTCTTTTCACGATCTGATTGGGGGGAAGGTGAACGGCAGGCACAGCCTTCTCTTTTCCAGATTTAGATGTGTCATGCCCGAACAACTCCAATAAATGTTTTCGCCGCCTCCTCTGAGCTTCTTTTGACTCGCCCAGAGAGACGATCTGCCGTTTTTGTCATAACCCAAAAGCACGTTCTAGCACTCCCTCTCCAGATTTCGCAATAATGACTGTTCGTCTTTTATTCCTGCTCTTTTTGACATGTTGCAGATGCACTGTCCCTGTCAGCTTGTTTCTAAGCCCGCTTTGCGCTTCAGGAGAATAAAAGCCAACTCCACTGAAAACTTGACCTCAAAATAATTAAATACAGTCAGCGTTCCCTCACGCTCGGGTTTCACCTCCCTTTATCTTTTTTCGGCATAAACCAGGATCAGTTTTTATGGTTGAGGTTTGCTAAGATTAAAGAGCATATTTGATTGATCTATCCATTGAAAATTTGCACGCATGCACCATTTTGTCTAGGCAAGACTTTCAAGTGACACACCTGGTCTTGCGTAAATGTGTGCCTCAACAGCTGAAGACGCAAGTAAAGAATGACACCGAGGCTCCGTCCCTGAGACGTCTCACTGACCCATTCATGCCAATGTTGGTGACTGTTACCGTCAGTCCAATTGTGGTGGGAGGCCACATTTGTCCCCCTTGGCTTTATTTTTGTCTTGTACATCTTCATTATTGGTGTAACACCAGCTGAATTCTGGTTAAATGTCCATATTAGGATTTCAGCGGCTATTGCTGGATCAGTTATGGCATAAATGTTGTAGTCTTGATGTCAATGTTGTTTTAACTTTTCACTTTTAGTAGTGCTAAAATAAATAACTTTGCATCAAGCGATCTTTGCAGGAGCAGCTATTGTGGGTTTCTGCTGTTGGATAGTAATGTTTGTGTGTAGTTTTTGCCCTCAATTCACACTGATTGAATCAAGAGCTGTCTTGGGTTATCCTGATTTTGGTAGGTGTGATAAATCTGTACCTTTTAGGCCTGTTGTAATTATTGCGTAATCAACTGATTAGGACTATTGAAGAAAACCATTTTTATTTTATAGAATTTATTATGCATTTGTGATGCTTCGTATTTTGCCATCTAAAAAAGTTAAATTTATTATAATTGTATCTTCTTTGTGCAGAAAAATAGATAAAGATATATATTCAGATATAAAGAATACAATGTAAAATGTGCTTGCAAGACCCTATTAACTTCAGGATCAAAAGGCTTAGTTTTATTGCTATGATTCACACATCTGCACTGCATAAATCTTTGTCTTTAATGTATGTTTTAATACACCCTAAAGTGACATAAATACATCTGGTTAAAGTTACGTTTTTTGGTTTATGACTCTATGTACTGTACGTGCATCCTCGGAGGAAGGATGATGGTAATTGTGGTTATATTGAGCTTTCTCAGTGTCCTATTATCTTACTTTAACCCACAGAAGGAGAATTTGTGGATTGGGTCATGAAAAGTGGAAGTTGTTTTTTTTTTTTTTTTTTTTTTTTTTTTTTTTTTTTTGAGCTGAGCAGTTTTTTAGAGATTGCAGATGCTATGTGTAAAATTAAGTGATTTTGAACAGATTATCCTAAGCATACAAAAAGCATCAGCCTGTTACCACAAGAGTAAGATTTTGCTAGGCTTTACTAATGGATGCATATGAGAGATAAAAAAAAAAAAGTGTATAAACCATAAGTTATTAATACTTGTTTAATTTAGCTGGTTTAGCTGTTTGGTCTTCTGATTTTTCTTTTTTTAGTAAATGATTTTAAGTGTTTTATAAACCCTTTTCCTTGTTTTATCTCAAACTACAGTACTATGGGCTAATAGAGTTTAATAGACAGCAGGCTGTCTTAGTGAAAGGCTTCTACAGGGTATATCTGTAACCTTCATTTGACTTGTGTCAGAGAAAATCTGAACCTGAAAAAACAAGCCTAGAGTGTAATTTTTTTTTTTTTTTTTTTTTTTTTCTTCCCTGAAGGGCAGTCCTTGAAGATGTTGGTTGTAAACCCATGTTAACCTCTCTGCCATCTAACTTGTCCTCCATATAATCTAGATGAGAAGCATCACTCCAGCCCACCTCAAAACTAGGTGAGCTGGTGTGATGGTCCAGCACCGGTCTGCACGGGGGTGAGTGTTTCAGCAAGAAGCTGCCAGTAAATGGGCTGTTTTGGTGGGGGCTGGGTTGTATGGCAGCTGTGCAGGATAATGGATTAACCCGGGGCCGAGGCCCTGGATGCTTTACCTCCTGCAAACAGCCAGACTGTCCAGCAGTCATCAGTCCCTCCACGGCTGCCTCTGAATGATTTCTCATCAATGTTAATAGGCCATTTAGTGGCAGTCAGGCTTACTCACTGATTGAGCCCATCAATAAGGCACCTCTTCATGATATTGACCACACCACAGTCAATCCTTCAAGAATTGTCAAAGATTATATGTTGGTCTTCATGTGGTTTCTTAATGTTCACGGTTTGCACACTTAGTTAAAAGTTAGAGGTGTTTTTGATCAAGCTCATGGATTTATACAGTCGTTTTTTATTGGAAGTATCATCAAGCTACTTTCAAAAAAAAGTGTGCATAATGTTGCAAATTTTTTTTAAAGAATCCTGGAAAAAAAAATTTTTTTTGACATCGATAATAAGAAATGTTTCTTGAGAATTAAATCAGGATATTAGAATGATTTCTGAAGGATTTAAAGTCGTATTACTGTTTTCATTGCTTTTTCTAATCTACAGAATAAAAATACAGTGACTTTGGTGAGCATAAGAGACTTATTTGAAAAATATTGGTAAAATCGTATTGACTTCCATATTTTAAATCGTAGCGTATAGGGCCTTGTCACAAAACTCACACATTGTTTTTAGTTTTTTTTTTTTGTGTGTTTCATTTTTGAAAATTTATTTATATTGAAAACTGCAGCCATTTATCGGCTGTAGTATGTTAATGATTATAGTCTTATTTTTCATTTAAATGATCCAGCATGGTCATAGTTCAAAGGGGTCATGATGCAG
>NW_020524194.1:0-23854 GCF_003368295.1 Carassius auratus
GCAGTAATTTCCGCAAAAGGAGCCTCAACCAATTATCAAGTGCATAATTAAACCTGTCTTTGAACATTTATGTTTTGTATCTCTTTTTTTGATTGATCTTTGAGAAAATATTCAACTTTTTTTTAGATACTGAATTTTTAATTTTCCTAAGCTGCATGTCATAACCATCACAATAAAAAAAAAACTCTTGAATCTAGAATATAGGAAAGTTTTTTGTTTATTTATTTATTAAATTACAAAGATAATAACTTTTCCATGATATTCAAAAAAATTTAAGATGCACCTGTAAATGTGATATTGTTATGAAAGTTGCTGACCATCCAGACCTACATTAAACTTTACATCAGGATCAGTTGAAATATCATAATTCGGCTGTGTCTTTTTGGTTCCCTAAATTAGATGCATTTTATTCAAGGGTGTTTTTCACCTCAACCATTGACCCAATCACGCTTAAATCATTTTATACACTAAAACTATGTGTTTGTGACCTGCCCCATCATCCACCTTATAACTGGAGAACGCGTGTCGACCCTGAGACGAGTTTCATTTAATAAAGGAGGTGATGAACATCTGCGCCCTGTTCGATTACCTGCCAATAAAGCCCAGCCAGCCACGCGCTCGTGAGTGGAGGCGCGCGTCTTCTCTCTCTCTCTCTCTCTCTCTCTCGTCTCTCTCTATCTCTCTCTCTCTCTCGCTCTCTCTCTCTCTCTCTCCCTCCAGAATTCAGAGGCGCTTTTCAGAGTGTCAAACCAGCTCGGTGGAATAATGTCTTTGAAACACTATGAAGAAGAGACTCTTCCAATAAAACGTTTAAAAAGGCGCCTGACTGGAACAACTCTGTTTGAAGTTCAAACCATCATACTCGAGAAACACGCGAGGATGCGCGCGGCAGTTGGAATCCTTTGTGCTTTGACGTTCCTGGTCTCGTGCATCCATGGCGCGAGAGTTGTGAGTGGTAAGTTTTAGTTTATTTAGTATGAAGCTATTTTCATTCATATAATTTATTTAAGAATTTAAACCAGTGAGAAAATATTCCTTTATTTGTGGTAAAATTTTGCTCGAAGGATAGCTATTAGTCGAGTTTAAAGGGTAGTTCAGACAAAAATATGATTTAATAATCTTCAGATTGTCTCAAACCTGAATGCAGAATGACATCCTCAGTCACCATTCACTTTCACTATTGAAAATATGTGTAAAGAGATGGTGACCAAAACTGCAATTATCCATAACATCATAAATTAACTTTTGTGTTCCGCTGAACAAAGACATATATGTTTGAAACAAGGATCAGGATGAGTAAATGATGACATTTTGATTTTGTATGAACTGTCCCTTTGAGTATTATTTTCAACCCACTGTCACACCACAGTCTGTATTAAAAGTATTAGTGGTTTTTAAATTATATTTACATAGCTTTCTCTTACCCAGCTTTGTTCTCAAACTGATTTTCTGTTTGTTTTTCCGTAATTTTTCATAATGCTCATTCCTATTCACCTCTACTACTTTATTTTATAATTTAAGTATCTCTCAAAACTATATGATTCTTTTATAAAATCTTACACATCAGCTCATAGCTTTCTCTTCCCCAAAGTTGATTTGTCTTGAAGATCATTCTTGAAGCTTGTCTCCAGCTTGGCTTAACAAAAAATGGGATGAAAACAGAAAATGATTATGAAAGAAAAATGAGAGAGATTGTTAGAGATAAAATAGATTTGCCATATGCATATAAACTAAAAGGATGCACAATGGGGAATTGAAATTGAGCAGTTCTTTGAGATGAGATTGGGGTTTAACAAAAAGTGACTAGAAAGAGGAAATTTTGAAGAACGGAACTGCCAGAACATTCCATGCTGGAAGGAGTGAAACTGTGCTACACAGACAGGAATTGAGGAGGAAAGCTAAGGAAATTGGTAGAGAAAATGCTGAGTCCAGTTTTCTCCCAGTTAAACCCGGCCCATTACTAGGCTCAGATTGATGATATAGCAGATCTGGACCAAGCAATTATTTAAAGTACCTCCCGGGCAGAGAGCTAATGTTATTATTAGACTTTTAACAGTCTGTGTATTAATCACAGTTCTCTTTGCTGGGCCTATTAGTGCATCTTAAGTGTTCTCTATAATAGAAGTGCTTTGTTTATGATTTAATAATAATTCCATGCATTTTCCTCTTAGCTGAGCCTTTAACTCAGCATCCTTTAAACATCCAAATCTCTATCTATCTCTCTGTATATCTCTCTGTATATCTGTCTGTCTGTCTGTCTGTCTGTCTGTCTGTCTATCTATCTATCTATCTATCTATCTATCTATCTATCTATCTATCTATCTATCTATCTATCTATCTATCTATCTATCTATCTATCTATCTATCTATCTATCTATCTATCTATCTATCTATCCTCTACTGGAGCAAATGTTATGCAGAACAAGAAGTTGTTAAAAACACTTCATTTTGTGTCTTCAGGTCAGACAGTGTGTCAGGGCACTTCCGAGCATCCATGCTATAAGATCGCTTACTTCAGGGACGTGTCGAGTCGTGTTGCATTCTGGGAGGCCAAGCATGCATGTGACATGGATGGCGGTTCATTGCTGAGCATTGAGAACACTGCAGAGCAGAAGCACATTGAACACCTTCTGCAGGAACTCAGCGTCTCCACTTCCACCGGTGCTTCCAGCGGGTCGGGCGTCACAGACGGAGACTTCTGGATCGGGCTGACACGGGTGGAGGACGAAAACGCACAGGAGCATGGCAGCTTCGCCTCGTGTCCTGACCTGTATAGGTGGACAGATGGAAGTGTCTCACAGTTTAGGTGAGATGTGACTGATCTTGGGCCTTTTCAAAGAAGAAATTTACCTCAGGTAAACAGTCATTAAAATGAGCACTTCTGTTGTACAGAAACTGGTATGCTGATGAACCATCATGTGGAGGAGAAGCTTGCGTGGTGATGTATCACCAGCCTACAGCTCTCGCTGGGCCTGGTGGGCCGTATCTTTATCAGTGGAATGATGATAGGTGCAATATGAAGCACAATTTCATCTGCAAGTATGAACCAGGTTGGTGATTTGCATTGTGAATTTTTTTATATGACTGTCAAAAGTACTAAAGTGGTTTAGCTTACAATGTCTGTTTTATTCCGAGCAGAAAGTTACCTGGTAAAAGTTCAGAGTGACACGCCTGGAGGCCCTGATGTCGGTAAGCAGCTAGGTGTCAAATCTGTCATCATTTGACTTGAAGAGTTACGGATGTGTTGATACTTATCTGGTAATGTGCCCTCCAGGTCTTAACTCAGAAGAACAAGAGGAAGGGAGAACACCTCCCGTTGATCAGGATGAGAACCCTCTACTTATAATGCCAGGGCCCTCAAGTAACATTAGATTTTAAATTATTTAAATGAATATTCAGTAAAGTATTCAGTAAATTAAAAAAAGGAAAATAAAATGATTGAGTCAGGATTATATTTTTGCAGTAGTCAACATTAAACCACAAATGCTGTCTATTGAGTTTCACTCATATTGAACCCAGAATACAACTAAAAATAAATGCCTGTATGAATATGGAAGCCGAAGTGTGTTTTTGTTTTCTCTCCCAGGTATGCTGCTAATATACGTGATTATCCCTACCATCCCTCTCCTCTTGCTGATCCTGGTGGCTTCAGGAACGTGCTGTTTCCAGATGTTGAGCAAGAGGTGAGCCATTAAGATCAAATCACTGTAAGCTCCGTCAGACGAATGCTAATGCGCTGTCCTATTATGCACAGTATCATCCAAAAACTGCGACACATCAGGAAGTCAGTGTCTCACTAACAGCCTTTGCGTCTTGATTAATCAGGTTTTCAGCTCACTAGCCGAGATCTGACACCATCCTCCGTTTTTCTCTCTAACCCAGAGGTTTTACCGTGATTAATTAGATTCAGCTGTTTATAACTGTGCCTGCCAAAACAGCTCAGCCCAAACTAATCACCATCAACACTGTTATTATAGTGCACATTTGGCATAAAGGGGGAGGTGTTTGCCTGACACATTACGTCACACTACCTAAGAGACAGAGTCCAACTTGACTTCTATTCCCATCAATATCTGGATCTGCAGGGAACTGCTGAAGCAAGCCATTCCCGTCCTCTGCCCCCCTCCCCTCAACACAAAACATGAAACACAGTTCATCTCCCTTTAACCCTCGGTCCGTGCTTGACAGGACATTATATAGTAGCTTATTTGTGTAATTTATTATGTTTATATGGCTGACGCCCCCACAGAGTGATGTCTTTTTAACATATTTCCGATCACTGTGGCAGACTCAGGGATCCTCAGACAATGCATTTAATCACTGGCAATGACTGAGTGCGCTCTGTACGATAAAAGGCTTCCTGGAGCGAGTTCAATGCTTTTGGATAACCGTCTTAACTCCTTAACAGATGATGCTACTGTTTTATGATGTTTGCCACTTGCTCTCATGATTAAATACCATCATAAGACCTAGAGGAGTCTCATATCAGCTGCTTTGGTGCGTGTTTCTTATAGTGTGTACCTTTAAATGTCTGGTCTTCCATGCATTGTGCTATTAAACTTTAGAGATTCACGTGGGGAAATCGGCCTGATTCACAATGCACAGACAAACAATCCATATGTCAAATATTAACAGATTACAGTATAACAGTATATATAAACAGATCTACTCATAGAGGGGTGCATGTTAGGGTGCATATTTCATAAAAAAATTAAAAATATGTCATCAGCTCAAAATAATAAATAATTTTATTTCATAATTTCTTTTTAACAGTAAACCACGGACCAAAACGAGTGTTAACCAATCAACTCTCTGGATCTCCAAGACGCCAAAGATAGACAGTGGCATGGAGGTTTAAAGAATCATCTCCACGATTCAAACAGCTCCATTTTTCTGGCTTGATCAGCAACATTCTCGTCTGGTGGCTAGTTTAGTGTATGATTTAATAATACTAGCTAAAAGTTAGATACATATTTGCATTCCTGTACAAATGTTGTGCTCTCACAAATTTCTTAAGTCTACAAGTTTCCTGCTTATTCCCATAACCGTCTTCTCCATTTCATCTTTCTTCAGAGAACCACAACCACAAAAAAAAAGAGGAATTAAGAGTTTGTTGTGACTGCGAATAGGGACACACAAACTGAAAAGAAATTAATCTCCAAAAGAGCATAAAAAGACAGCATCATAGGTTTTAGAGTAATGTGTCTCATTCAAGAAATGAGAGGCCTATTTAATCCCCAAAGTTTCTCATGCATTGCCAATAATGGCACAATATCATGTATAGTTATGTGCATACGATTAATAATTTGGTAGCAAAAACATCTGCAATCATTCTTTAAATGAACAGAATCATTGGCTTATAAAGTGAGTGTTATGCTCTGCAGCCTATGAGGATGTTGTCATAAAGAAAAAGATGAATTCATAAAAATGTACATATTTTTTGTATGATGTGACTGCAAAGCTGCCACTGTTATATATGCAGTTTTTTGCATGTGAATATTTTATCACCCCCTTTTACAATACTGCATATAGAAAATATCAAAGCTAAAACGTATTAAACTGGTTAGCAAAAGTGATATTGTATCAGATACCGAAATTAGTCAGTTAGTGAGCGTGAGTAACATTGTGTGTTTGAATTTGAAATGTGCTGTTAATACTTTTGTATATTTTGAATTGGACGTGTACAAACGGATTAAAAATATTTAATTGCGAAGATGTTTCAGTATGTTTTTATGGCTCTAAAGTCATACCGCGTAAATGCTTAATCACAAACAGAAACTCAAAGTGTTTTTAGTTACTGGATTTATTTTGAAATCTGTTTTGTGATTCATCACGGACCAAAAAAAGATCCTTATTGATAAACAGCTCTTAATGTGATTAGCAGATATTGAATATTAATAGCATTATCTTGTATTCACATACAACGAATTAACATCCTTATCTCTGCTCCTCAAACACTTTTGCAAGTTTCTTTTGAAAAACACACAGAATCAAGCTCATTTCTACAGATTTCCCCGTGGCAATTACACCATTTGTTTATGTGAAACACGGTAGTGGCCATGAATTTAAATAGACATGGCGATCAGAAAGCTTTCAGGGGGTCCAGCTGGAAGGCAGAGTTAGAGCCAGACATAAGACAAATGAACTGGACCGCATTAACACCAAAAAGATGTGGTACTTTGTATGCGATTTACCCTGGTCTGCAATTAGTGACAGCATAGACTTTAAAGCACTGCTAATTACGGAGCCAATTAAACTAATCAGTCCTCTGCTTCGACAGGAGAACTCGCGTCACACACTCAGGATCTGGTAATTATAGATATGACTGTAATCACTACTCTGGAGGCACAGGGTAGAATTAAAGAAACAAACCCTTTCCCATCTGGAGAGGGGGGTGATTTTAGCCTATTAGAGATACAACACGAGCATCTCATTCTCCACCCGAACAAGATCCAAACAGCTCTTCACATGGCTTTATCAGAACTGGAATAAAGGAGGTTATGAAAATTAATTAATTCATTTAATGTTAAAGAGTGTAGAAATCTATGGTAAAAAAAAAAAATAATAATTAAAAAAATGGTCAATAAATACTTATTAATTACAGTTTCACAGTAAAATTGTGTTAAATTCAGATTTGAATGTGAAAATTAAGTCATCTTGATTTATGGTGAAAAAACATTCTGTTTAGTTATGTACATTATGTATTTATGTACATATTATGCTGCTAAATTAATATTAATATTGCATTTTGGTGTTGTGTTACCAATACGATGTTATGTATTTGTGTGCATGTCACTGGCATTGCATATGATATTCTCAGCATAACACTTTGAGTCAAAAATTTAACTGGAAGATTAATAATACATTAACAATAATTAGTACACAGTAAAAATGATTTTTCATTATAAATAAAACAGATTTTTTTAAGTACCTTTTACTTCAAAAATTCACATTTAACTCAATGTGTTATTTTGTAAATTTTGCCTTTATTTTTTATTACATTTTTTTTTTACAGTGATATGCATGTGTGCATATAGTTGTAGTTAATTCACCTGAAATTGCATATAAAACACACAATGGGCATAGACATTGAGGGAGACCAGTACAATATTATAAGTACTGTTCAATCAATTTGTGTTTACTGATTATTCCATTTTTAATAAAAGCAGCCCTCTGCTACTATCTACTAGTATCAAACAAATCTGTCATAATTTGCTGCTGCATAAGCTTTAGCCAAATGTGAGACTGAAAAGCACTGCAAAGCACAAATGATTAACAATTTTGGAAGATGTTTTAATACACATCTCAAGATCAAGGTCACAAATGGTAATAATGACAATGTCTTTAGTTTTAAAAGTCACATCAACCAAGAGTTTAAAAGCATTAGTACATAATCTGAAAGCATTAAAGATAATTAGATAGAGCAATCAAGGCCTTATTAGTGCTCCTCACAACCTTTCACCCAGCGTGACATCTTACGCCCCTTACAGTAACTATCCCAGGTGTCCCTGCAGACACAAAGATCAACATTACCATTATGTCAAAAGCACACATGCACAACAGATCAATACACTGGATGTAATGCAGTGATAGACATAGCTTAAGGCCAGATTTCTAAAGGGACAAGCGACCTTTGTTAATCAGACAAATAAACTTTGTCAGTTGTGCCTAAGGATATATGCAGTGAATACTTGCCATGATTTCAGTCCTTCGGTTTTCACAATGAGCTTTGCACATTTAACTGAAGCCTTCAGGTCATCCTGAAGCAAATCTATCAAATGGTAAACATGTATAAACAAGAATGTAATATCAAAGTTTAAAAGCACAGATACAGTGGAGTCAAAAAGTCAATTTTACTTTTTTCCTGATTTTTTTGTATTTTTGCACTTTAAGTGAAATTGACTAGCAATTTCTGGGTGAAAACTGTTTCTGCACTAATTGTTTTGTGAGAATAACTTCTGAAGCAAATATTTATACAATACAATTAATTGTATTCATTTATTTTATTCTAAATACAATTTTGAATCAGATTTTTCAGACCCCCACTGTATTTCAGGCAGCAACATCCAAATAATGCTTGTAAATTTGTAACTAATAGTCCACTTAAATACAATTATTGTCACATGAAATCTATTTAAAGGTAATAAAGTACCTGAACAGGGAACTTTGCATTGGTTCTTTCCACCTGGAGTGCCATCTTCGCACCATTTGAAACTGTTAATCTGGAAGATCCCATAGTCTTTTCCAACATCAGCTGAACGCACTCTGTGGGTCTTAAACTTGCTTTCCCAGTAGGCCATGCACACGTCTGTTGAAATTAAGTTCGAAACCAAAGGGAATAAAATATATTATGACCAGTTTTATAATTCATTTTATGTTTATTGAAGATTTAATTAATACAATCAGATATGCCAAACACTGCAAGTCAGTACTGAAAATCCAAAAAACAAAAGTACCCACAGTTGCCAAGTGAGAATCCCTCAAATCCATCAAGTCCCTCATTCTTGAAGATACGGACAACATCACAGCGACCCAGCCTGCGGCTCTCACACGAGCACAGCCACATCAGACACAAGACCGCAATCGCCACCTTCATATCTGCACTGCTGCTCAGAAAACCAGTCAATATCTGCTATCTGAAGAGGAGTTCAGATGGAGGGTGGAAGCTGTAGAGTGGGATTATTTATAAGTCAAGTGAAAGGTTTGTGTCGCAACCAATTTTTCACAAGTGCATGGAGTTTGCAGTTGCTTCAGATATGGCTGCTGAGGCAATAACTGACTTTGGGCTGTTCTATTTTTAGTTCTAAGCAAAAACATCTATTTTATGTGCAGAGAAACTGTGTAAAAGTCTTGGATCAAACAAGATTGAACATAAGACAATATGCAATACTGGGGAAACCCAGTCATGATGTAGCTATAAAGAAAGCAGCATATATGTACACACACACACACACACACATAAAAAAAGTAAAAATTATTAAGCAGTTTAGATGTTTTATGTTTACACAACTTGCAGTTACTGAATTTGTTCATTCAACTAAAAATTGTAAGTTTTCACTGTCTCAACTAGCTCGAAAGTTGACTACACTAGATTATTTGTCCTCTCAACTTAAAAAAATGTGTTGAATCAATGAAGTAGCAATATCACGTTCTCAAAATCACTTTTCGCGAGATCTCGTCATTCTCATCATTCTTGTGAAGTCCATTGCAGACAGAAGAAGGTCGTCAGCCATACTGGTCAGCTTCTCCATGAAGCTTGGAAATTTTACCAGAATACAACTTTGGTAAGTTAAATATTTGTATTTATTGGCTTAACGTGTAAAATTACATTGCGCTGTCTTGCTCTCTCTCCCTCGCGCATATTAATCAAAATCAATTGACACGATGGTGTCGAACATCACTATCCAGTGATGAAATGTTTTCTGTGTTGTCAAATCTCTCAAAAGTTGTACAGTATTTGTTAACATAGTTAATGCACGGTGAAGTAACATTACCAAACAATGAACAGCTGTGTTTTTATAAACTAAGATAAACAAAGATTAATAAATATAGTAAAAAAAGTATTGCTCATGGTAAGATCATGTTGGTTAATGTTAACTATTCAAACCATATCCTAAAGTTACAAATAATTTACTCTAATTTAAAAAATACCCTGATGTTTAAATCATTTAAAATGAGAATGTAAGTGTGCTCAACCCATTTTTGTTTGTAAGAAAAAATTAGATAAGATTTCATATCGCAATATGTATCGCAGAAAAATAAAATATCGCAATGTCATTTTTTCCCAATATCGTGCAGCCCTAGTTTGCGTCTCCAATAAGCATTAATCCACAAATGACTTAAGCTGTTAACTTTTTTAATGTAGTTGACAGTCCCTCTGGGTTAAAACAAAAGAACCAGTGAAAATAACCAAACTTACCATCACTACTTCTGATCCGACAACCGATGCAACCGGATCTTGACTCTAGAATGATCGAGTCAATCGTTTGTTCGTTATCTGGCTCGACTCTGTGTTCATCTTCAGTTCTTTCTTCACAGCAGTTCAGTCAGTGTACTGTTTGAGTAAATGAATTACTCCGGGATATTGGTTTGTTTTAACTCAGACTGAGTGTCAGCCACATTAAAAAAGTTAACAGCTTAAGTCATTTGTGGATTAATGTTTATTGGAGACACAAACCGTTTCAAACAATTCAGTTCAAGAAGATCCTGTTACATCAAGTGATTTGTTCGCGAACCGGATATCACAAACTGCTTTGTTTTGAACTCTCTCTCACAATAGACATGGAAGAGAAGACAATGCTGAATAAAGACGTAGTTTTGCTATATTTGGACCAAAATGTATTTTCGATGCTTCAAAAAATTCTAATGGATCCTCTTATGTCACATGGACTACTTTGAAGATGTTTTTATTACCTTTCTGGACATGGACAGTAGATCGTACACACAGCTTCAATGGAGGGACAGAAAGCTCTCTGACTAAATCTAAAATATCTTAAACTGTGTTCCAAAGATGAACGGAGGTCTTACTGGTTTGGAACGACATGAGGGTGAGTCATTAATGACATAATTTTGATCATTGGGTGAACGAACCCTTTAACCTACAAATGCTTTGTAATTTTGTTATTCATAGTAATTTCCTTTTTCTCTTATTAGTCAACTGTTGAGGAAGAGGTGGTGAAGGAGATGAATTTTGGAATCTTGGTGTCCACAGAGGAGAACCCTGCAAACCTCCTCCCAAAGGAATTTATTGATGTGGCTGTGGTGTTAGAGGAGCAGTTTTTGCTTGATGTCAAGGAAAGAGCGCGTGTCAAGCAAAGAGGACGTGTCAAATGCTTTTGCTGTTTTAATGGGGCTTCTTTATGCCCTGAATATCACTTACCCCAACAAGGTCAAATATACATTTAAAGTACTCTAAAAAGTGCGGATGAAAATTGGTGGTGAGACATGTTCGGCCAGAGTTACGGAGTAAATTGTTACTCACCTTCATGTCGTTCCAAACCTGCAAGACATTCATTCGTCTCTGGAATACAAAATCTCTGAAATCGGAGTTTTTTGTTCATCCATTGACCGCCTATGCAGCTACCACTTTCAAGTCCCAGTAAGGTTATAAAGACATAATTTAATACATGCTTTGTTTGCGGAAAAATATCAATATTTATAAAATATTAATCTTATCAATCTCCAATGCATGTCCACGTTTTCAACAAAGCACTCACATCACTTCATAAACCTGAGGTTAATCCACTGGAGTCACATGGATTACTTAAATGATGTCTTTATTATCTTACTGGAGTTTGAAAGTGGTAGCTGCATAGGCTGTCAATGGATTTCATGAAAAATATCTTAATTTGTGTTCCAGAGACGAATTAACGTCTAGCAGGTTTTGAATGACATGAGTGTGAGTAATGACAAATTTCATTTTGGGTGAACTAATTGAGAAATGCTTTTTAATGATAGTTGAGACTTGTTATGAATAGTGACATGATATTTTATGGTTTGCCTTTCAACAGTTTTCTCATTTCATTCATTCTATATGGTTGTGCATACTCCATACTCATTTTTGTTTTGTTGAGCAGACAAAATGTTGTTTTGAGCAAATTATTTTCATGTGTCATGTTCATGAATTTGATTTTTTTTTAATTCGCACTTAATTCAAGCTGATGTTAATGTCATTACACTGACAAATTTTTATTCTCACATTTGACATTTTAACAAAAGCTTGTATCCTGTTTCTTTAATGTGGCATGACCGGCTTTGCCGTGCTGCTGGGCAGCTTTGTTGTTTGTCTGTTTTTGATGGTTGCTGTCTGTTCGTCTGTTTTAGTCCTACAGGTGGAGCTGTAGGCTAGCTGTAAAGGTTAATGGATGACCGGTTAAAAGAGGCCTTCCGGGTCTCCTTCTCTCTCTCCTCTTCAGGCGGCGGTCTGGGTGGCTGGTGGCAAGGGGCAAGGAACTCGACCGGAAGTTGAAGTCGGGTGGGGGCTGCCATCTTTTAGCAGAACTTCACTTGCGTTAGCATTCCCATTGACTCCCATTCATTTTGGCGTCACTTTGACAGCGAATAACTTTACATCTGAGGCGTTTAAAGACTCTGTTTGTCCATTATTTATTTCTAAAGATACACGACAATGTATAAAGGGCTCCATTACCTTCTATGTTACATTATGGCCCCGTATAAACAGTTTTTGTAAAAAATAGGCTAACGATTGCGTCATAACCACTCGGCTCTCTGTCGCATTACCGTACAGACAGGTGGAGAAGCTCGCAGGCAACTAACTTAATATGGCGTACTGGCGTTACATTTTAAAATACTATACAAAATAATTAATAAGATTACTTACTCCTGCTCACTCATGACAAAGAACTCCCCGCTCAAGCTCGCCGTCTCTGCAAGATTAACGTTGGCAGTTTGCACACACAGCTACTAGAAGATTTACATCTGGCAGACAGGTTGCTGACGTTGTCAAGCTTCGTTTGAGTCTGCGCGTCAGAAACGGAAGTGCTAAAAAACGCTAAAACTGGGCTTCATTTGTCTCAATTGAGTTCCAATGGGGTCGCTGTGTCCATTTCTTTTACTGTCTATGGCTGGTGGCTCCTCGCTCGTCGCACTTACCTCCTCTCACCACCTGTTTCATTCTACAGACGAACACTACACTTTTGGTTAAACCTTACACTTACTGATACCTTTTTATTCTTTTTGTTATATAAACACTCTTGGTTAAATGAAGTGGTCGGTGTGGTCTCTCCTTTCATGTTGTGATCACTGTCTGAGCCAAGTGGTCGTAACAAATGTGTTTTAATGTTTTTATTCAAGGAACAATTAATTCTACTCATTTATATACAGTATAACTTAAATTCAATTAATTTATATTTTTGTAAATGTTATAATAAATGTTGAAGTTATGATTTATTTGAGTTGAAGTTGATTTAACTAATAATTTTAAGGCAACCGTGTAAACTTATTGGCTACACTGTAAAAAATTATTTAGCAGTTTAGTTGTTTCAATGAATTTTTTTATGTTGACACAACTTGCAGTTACTGAATTTGTTCATTCAACTAAAAATTTTAAGTTTTCAGTGTCTCAACTAGTTTGAAAGTTGACTGAACTAGGTTATTTGTCCTCATAACTAAAAAAAATTTGTTGACTCAATTCAATAGCAATATCACGTTCACAACATCACTTATCGCGAGATCTCGTCATTCTCGTGAAGGCTGTTGAAGAGAGAAGAAGGTCGTCAGCCATTCTAGTCAGTTTCTCCTCAAAGTTTGGACATTTTACTAGAATACAACTTTGGTAAGTAAAATATTCGTATTCATTGGCTTAATGTGTAAAATTACATTTGTTGTCTCAGAAGAGTAAGTATGGTTTAAAGAGTCTTACATTCTGTATATAAGTTACTGTATGTAAATGTTCGTTTCGCGGCACTCTGAAGCCTCAAAATACAGGCGGTTCCACAGTATTTTCCTTATAAATATTAAAACAGATATTCCCCCATGCGGGACAGCGGAGCTGAACTTATGTGGAGAACAATAAAAATACAGTCTGTATGTATTATTTGAGCCCAGAGCTGCGTTAGAGACCGTTCAAACAGAGCGCGCGAGAGCTCATCGGATCACTGTATGGATTAAGAACGGCGGGAATAAAAAAAAGGAACTGCTCTTAACCTGACAGCGTAAGACATCCGTCAGAATATTCAACGATGAAAAATTTGGAGATAAAAAGAAGATTACTACTCGAACTGTGTCTTTTCTGTATTTTATAAGGGCAACGAATGAGCAGCACAGATGAGCACCTCCCTCAGAGTTCTTCTGGAGCGCGTATCTTAACGTTACATTTGATATCGCTGACATAAGCCCAGTGCTGATGATTATTTTACAGTCTACAGTTCAGAAGTTCTGAAGGTAGCGTTACAAACTCTTCTTTCAGTTTTCTGAAGTAACGTTAGTCATTCAAGTGCCTCACTAGAACCTAGAACCCAGTGTAATGCTGTGTGAATATCTGTTTTTATACAGTCTATGGTGAATATACGGTCACAAGTAAATTGCATGCGTTCAAATCTATATATTTTAGAATAAAAGTAATAATAGCATATATCTTGTATAAATAGAGATACAATAACGATCGACACAAATGTGTTAAATTTCCTTTTATTGTGTTATAATTATGTGTTGTGTCATTTAAAAGCATCGTCTGGATGGTATAGTTTGTCTATGGCATTTAATACAAACTTGTCAATACATTTGACTTTCTCTGTAAAGATTTATTTATATGTATGTTTATTATTTTACAGTGTTTTAACATGTTTTTGTATTTTTCATGTTTATGATATTTTGGGATGACTGAAGATTCAGCGCAGAATTCAATAATCCTGTGGATGGACCGCAGAGAGTCCTTTTGCAGTTATCCATCAAAATGCTATGCAGACATAATGGAAATGGTATTTACATTGTAGAGCTTGGACAAAGTTGTAAGTAAATGTATTTATTTATAAATGCACATCTATTGGAGTCTATATGCTTTACGATTGTAAGGCCCTGTTTAATGCATCACTTTGTTTTTATTAAAGCACACAGGCTCTGCGCAGGAATTCATCAAGGACATGACTGCTGGGATCACGCTTGTGGATGACCGATCTGAGCACCATCAGTCTGCAGTGATATGGTCCAGGTAATAGAAGAAGAAGAAATCTGGGTGATCTGGGGTTGTAACACGTTGTGGGGTTGTGTACTTTGTTAGACTATCTGGGACTGGGTCTAACAGAAATAAACTAATTCAGGTTTAAAACAACTTGAGGTTTAGTAAATGACAATTTTCTTTCTTTTTCTTTTTTGGGTGAACCCTTTACGGAAATGTAGATATTTGCATTGGAAAACAGCCTCAAAGTTTTAGAGAACATAATTTGACATTATTTTCCCTTCAGTTTTATTCTGTGAATTTTCTATAATTGGTATTTAAAATGTCTTTATAAAGTGTTGAATTTATTTTCATAAAACCACCAGAAACCCTGTTTTTGGACATAGCCATTCTTTATTATTTTGCTGAATACTGTTTTGAATCCTGAAAAATGTTCAGTGCTAGCATATTGGCCATTAGCAACTTTGCTTAAAGGATTATTTCACCAAGAAATTAAAATTAGGCCATGTTTTACTCATTCTCAAGGCACCCTATGTGCATATGATTTTCTTCTTTCAGACGTATCTGATCTGAGTTGAATTAAAAATTTTCCTGGCCCTTCCAGGTTATTTAATGGCAGTAGACAGGTGTGTTTTTTTCAATAGTCAAATAAAATGCATCCATCCATCAATCAAAACGTGTCTCACATGGCTCTGGGGAGTGAATAAAGGCTTCCTGTAGCAAATCGATGCGCTTTTTGTAAGAAAAATATCCATATTTAAAAAGTTGTAAACACTTTTTTTCTCTTCCACTGACTATCATACGTGCAAGCCTAATTTTGTGATTTTACTTCGTGATTGGCGTAGTGTTGTCTCTCCTCCACTCTTCCGTGTTCGTCACTTATCATCGGTGCATGCATGACCCATATGTCCTATTTTCATCCACCCGGAATGGCTCTCACGAAAGTGAGAGAAAAGGGTTTAAATATGCTTTGAATATCATTTTAAATATGTATATTTTTTTACAAAAACACATGGATTCGCTACAGGAGGCCCTTATTCACCTCTCAGAGCCATGTGAGGTACTTTTTATTATGAATTGATGCACATTATTTGACTACTTTTGGACTGCTGAGAAAAACACCCACCAATTGCCATAAATATTTTTTTTTATATAATCCGACTGGATTTGTCTGAAAGAAGAAAGTCATACACACTTACGATGCTATGAGGGTGAGTAAAACATACATGGGTTAACCAACCCTTTAAGGGTCATGCTTTACTCTGAACATGCAGTCCAACAGACTATTATTTAAAAGGAATACTATATTTTCTGATCATTGTATAAATGGTGTGACAGATTAGACTCTTAGAATTGGATTAAGAAAAAGAAAACTGAATATGTTGTATTGGTTTGTCACATTTTATGTCATTCAGAAATCATGTAGAATACCAGTGAAGAAAATAATTTCCCCCCATTTTTAGCATAGTTGGTTCTGGGGGTGTATTTTACACTTATCTTCCCATGGGATTTTAAACTATTTGTGTTCAGCAGAACAAATAAATTTGTACAGGCTTTTAACAGGTTAATACAGGAAGTCATTTGAATGTTTCTAAACGAAACCGTTGAGGAGCACCATTTACAGTTGACTTTCATTTTTGGTTAATTTTTTCAAAATATCTTCCACTTGAAGGTGAATTACAATTTGCATTTATTGGTAGCTGTGCTTTTAATAAAACACACAACTTTAATAGTGTATGTACATATGTGTGTTCATTTGTTATAAATGTATTAAGTGATGTAATATTTTTTTCTTTTCACAGCCATCCAGTGACATTAAGGATGTTGAGAAAGAAATTGAAGAGGGCATTCTGATTGTAACTGAAGAACAGCGATGTGATGTGCTTCCCAAGGAATAACCAACATTGGTCTCATTTGGACATCCTGTCATCACTGACATCTCCCATGTCCCCAAGGCATTTGGACTCCTAATGGGTCTGTATGCAGTGAACATCCACTACCTCCAGCGCATTAAATACACCATTGAGGCTCTGCAAAAACTTGTGAAGATCAGCTGCTCCCACCATGTGCTCGCTACAGCGGCAGGAACTGTAGGTGTGGGGGAGTGAATGTCCAGTGCTCTCTCCACCCTCAACACCACAAATAAGGTGTCCTTGAGCAAGGCACAACTTCTCCCTGGGCGCTCTCCAGGTGTGTGTTCACGGTGTGTGTTCACTGCTGTGTGTGTGCACTTTGGATGGGTTAAATGAAGAGCACAAATGTATGTCATGTCACTTTCACTTTTCAGTGTTCATGATGTGTCCATCGGCTCCACAGCACTCTTTTTAGAATGTACATTAAAGTTTATCATGTCATGACTTGGAATATGCATGTTCTCATGTAAACAAATGTTGTTTCACCTCTCATTTTCTTAAACAGTATGTACACATTTTCAGATGGGGGACGAGTTTGGAAATTTTCAAGATCCTTCTGATGTTAACACTTCTGTCTGGTCATGTTGTGCTATGAAATTTAGAATCTGACTGTTTAGATTTTTGTGCTTCCATGTGCATTCATTCCATTTATATCTTATTATACAGAAGTACAGTACACAAATTTTTTGTAACTAAGTGTGATATTATATACATATATCTTGGTTTCTCATTTTGACCATGACTTGCATTATGGTGGGGGGAGTGCAAGTGAACTTGTGCAGGGTTAATATGCAGAGTTCAACCTTCTGATTTTCATATTGAGTTATGAAATTAAAAACAATCCCTGTGGTTTTGATCTGATGAATTGAATTGCAACTATTTGTTTCTCAATCCCATGCCAATGTTATTTATTATACATCACACTTTCAAGTGTCGGTTCAGATCTTTAGACGTGTTTGTATTTTGCATTTTTTGTTTTGTTTATCAATTATCAGTTGATGTGTTGACAGCAAATTGCTTGTTCAATTTAAATGTGAATGAAAGTGTTGTCTCTATCATTAAATAAATTACATAAAAAAGTGTTTTGTCATCTTTATTTAAACATTTAAGGCAGTGGGCTAAAATTTGTTTATGATTATTGATCGAAGTAAAAAAAAAAAAAAAAATCCCTGTTGACACAACATGATTTAGTTGACTGGACTAGAAAATAATAGTCAAGTCAACTTAAAGAAATTTGTTACCTGGACTAACTCCACTCTAATTTGAAGTTGTTTCAACAAGAAATTTTTTGTCAAGATAACAAAAAAATTTTAGGCAGCGGGGTAACAAAATATTTTTAGTTGACTCAACAAATTCTTTTTTACAGTGTAGTTGTTACAACAAACTAAATGTATTTAAGATTAAGTTGAGTGAACTTAAAATAATTTGTTTCATATAATATAAAATTGAGTTGAGTCAACTTAAAATAGTTTGTTTCATATAATATAAAATTGAGTTGAGTCAACTTAAAATAATTTGTTCATATAATATTAAATTAAGTTGAGTCAACTTAAAATAGTTTGTTCATATAATATTAAAATTAAGTTGAGTCAACTTAAAATAGTTTGTTCATATAATATTAAATTAAGTTGAGTCAACTTAAAATAGTTTGTTCATATAATATTAAAATTAAGTTGAGTCAACTTAAAATAGTTTGTTCATAAAATATTAAATTAAGTTGAGTCAACTTAAAATAGTTTGTTCATATAATATTAAATTAAGTTGAGTCAACTTAAAATAGTTTGTTCATATAATATTAAAATTAAGTTGAGTCAACTTAAAATAGTTTGTTCATAAAATACTAAATTAAGTTGAGTCAACTTAAAATAGCTTGTTCATAAAATACTAAATTAAGTTGAGTCAACTTAAAATAGTTTGTTCATATAATATTAAATTAAGTTGAGTCAACTTAAAATAGTTTGTTCATATAATATTAAAATTAAGTTGAGTCAACTTAAAATAGTTTGTTCATATAATATTAAAATTAAGTTGAGTCAACTTAAAATAGTTTGTTCATATAATATTAAAATTAAGTTGAGTCAACTTAAAATAGTTTGTTCATAAAATACTAAAATTAAGTCGAGTCAACTTAAAATAGTTTGTTCATAAAATACTAAAATTAAGTCGAGTCAACTTAAAATAATTTGTTCATAAAATACTAAATTAAGTTGAGTCAACTTAAAATAGTTAATAGTTAAATTAAGTTGAGTCAACTTAAAATAGTTTGTTCAGAAAATATTAAATTAAGTTGAGTCAACTTAAAATAGTTAATAGTTAAATTAAGTTGAGTCAACTTAAAGAAGTTTGTTTAGAAAATATTAAATTAAGTTGAGTGAACTTAAAATAGTTTGTTCATATAATATTAAAATTAAGTTGAGTCAACTTAAAATAGTTTGTTCATAAAATCCTAAATTAAGTTGAGTCAACTTAAAATAGTTTGTTCATATGAAATTAAATTAAGTTGAGTCAACTTAAAATAGTTTGTTCATAAAATATTAAATTAAGTTGAGTCAACTTAAAATAGTTTGTTCATAAAATATTAAATTAAGTTGAGTCAACTTAAAATAGTTAATAGTTAAATTAAGTTGAGTCAACTTAAAATAGTTTGTTCATAAAATATTAAATTAAGTTGAGTCAACTTAAAATAGTTAATATTAAAATTAAGTTGAGTCAACTTAAAATAGTTAATAGTTAAATTAAGTTGAGTCAACTTAAAATAGTTTGTTCAGAAAATATTAAATTAAGTTGAGTCAACTTAAAATAGTTAATATTTAAATTAAGTTCAGTCAACTTAAAATAGTTTGTTCAGAAAATATTAAATTAAGTTGAGTCAACTTAAAATAGTTTGTTCAGAAAATATTAAATTAAGTTGAGTCAACTTAAAATAGTTAATAGTTAAATTGAGTCAACTTAAAATAGTTTGTTCAGAAAATATTAAATTGAGTCAACTTAAAATAGTTAATATTTAAATTAAGTTCAGTCAACTTAAAATAGTTTGTTCAGAAAATATTAAATTAAGTTGAGTCAACTTAAAATAGTTAATAGTTAAATTGAGTCAACTTAAAATAGTTTGTTCAGAAAATATTAAATTGAGTCAACTTAAAATAGTTAATATTTAAATTAAGTTCAGTCAACTTAAAATAGTTTGTTCAGAAAATATTAAATTGAGTCAACTTAAAATAGTTAATATTTAAATTAAGTTCAGTCAACTTAAAATAGTTTGTTCAGAAAATATTAAATTAAGTTGAGTCAACTTAAAATAGTTAATAGTTAAATTGAGTCAACTTAAAATAGTTTGTTCAGAAAATATTAAATTGAGTCAACTTAAAATAGTTAATATTTAAATTAAGTTCAGTCAACTTAAAATAGTTTGTTCAGAAAATATTAAATTGAGTCAACTTATAAAGTTAATAGTTAAATTAAGTTGAGTCAACTTAAAATAGTTTGTTCAGAAAATATTAAATTGAGTCAACTTAAAATAGTTAAATTAAGTTGAGTCAACTTAAAATAGTTTGTTCAGAAAATATTAAATTGAGTAAACTTAAAATAGTTAATAGTTAAATTAAGTTGAGTCAACTTAAAATAGTTAATAGTTAAATTAAGTTGAGTCAACTTAAAATAGTTTGTTCAGAAAATATTAAATTAAGTTGAGTCAACTTAAAATAGTTAATAGTTAAATTGAGTCAACTTAAAATAGTTAATAGTTAAATTAAGTTAAGTCAACTTAAAATAGTTTGTTCAGAAAATATTAAATTAAGTTGAGTCAACTTAAAATAGTTAATAGTTAAATTGAGTCAATTAAAATAGTTTGTTCATAAAATATTAAATTAAGTTGAGTCAACTTAAAATAGTTTGTTCATAAAATATTAAATTGAGTCAACTTAAAATAGTTTGTTTATATAATATTAAATTAAGTTGAGTGAACTTAAAATAGTTTGTTTATAATATTAAATTAAGTCGACTTAAAATAGTTAACATCATTTTTTACAGTGCACACGCACACACACATATATATATACATATATATATATATATACACACACATATATATATACACATATATACACAGACACACACACACACATACATATACAGTGCAGCGCTCTATAAATCAAATATACATTGGTTTTATAATTTTTTTATTCAGAAATTTCCATACAAGTTGTAATATCTATAACACCACAAAATTAAAACAAAGTATTTTTATCTGTCATCCAAACATCCGGAAATCTTGAGGAAAGATGCGGAGACCAGTTACAATGTGGAAAACTGTTGTGAAAAAACGGCTCCTTCGTGCAACCTAATGTGCAATTAACTGACAACAACAGCAAAGGAAATGGAGAAGATGAGAATGTGTCAACAAACAGCTCAAACGGCCGCTGTGCATAACCACAAACAGCCCTTAGAAGGGAAGACCTGCTGCTTGCTTACATATTATTTATCATACTGCAGGTGTGCATATTCTACTTCTTGTAAAACTGGCAAAAGAGTATCAAAAGTGCCAAAAATACCAAACTTGATCTGACATCAGCTAGAAGATAAGTGACAGCCCTTTATAAACAGCACAGATATATAAGGTATCTTGAAATTCATGTTTGTAAACATTATAAAATGGCAAGTTTGTGTGCTTATGCAAGACATAATTTTTATTTATTTATTATTACTTATTTTAACTAGGTGGCAAAAACATTATTGTAATAAATTAATAAACATTTTACTGTATTACAATTAAATTATCAAACTAAATACATTATTAATATTGTAAAATATTAAATGGAAAATACAAATACAAAAAAAACACCCACAATCTGCTTGAATATTTCAAAATCTGTTTGTGTATCACTTGTTACTTTTTTTAATGTAATCATTTATTCAGTTTAGTGTGTCCAAAACCTTCATTAATTAACGTGTGAATAAACTGTGCTTTAGAGAACCTAATGTATGTTTTAAAATGAGTATCTTAAATATTTAGTCAATAAGAAATAAGTACATAATAACAGAATAATAGTTGGATGAAAGAGCAAGGTCCCGTCTCATTGACTGAACAGCGGCCCCTGCTGGAGGAGGATGGAAGGGGCTTCAAAGTTCACAGCTTGTCCCTTATTCAAAACCAGCACCCTGAAGGAGAAACAAAAGGTCATAAATACCGAACTGGAATACTTGATGTTTAATGACAGGATGAGTCACTTGTTACATAAAGGATTGTTGCTCCTGACCTGTCAGTGTGCATGACTGTGAGCGGATTCTGAGTGAGCCACAGTACAGTGCAGTGTTTAAACTCAGTGTGGATCAACTGTTGGACCAGGTCCTCTGTTTCTAGGTCCACACAAGGCAGAGCCTCTTCCACAAGCAGGATTCTGACCCTTGCAAGCAAGGCTCTGGCCAAACAGAGCAGCCTCCTCTGGCCAAAGCTGTCACAACACAAAAACAGAAAAATATTTAACCCATAACAACCACTTGTTTGTTGTGCCGGTACACAAAGGTTGCCATAGAGAAAACTATAATGTTTCATGAGGTAATAAAACAGAGCCACTGTCCAGATCTGGACTCATGATTGATTCCAGCCGGAACGTGAATCATTTCACGCTGCAGTTCTTCTTCATGCCAAGCAAGCAGCCCTTATAACCAATTGCGGCTCAATTATTTATGTTTACAAAATTCACTTAATAGAACTTTTTAATAATTAAATGATAAACTTATGTGTGATTCTGTTTTTTTTTATTGATTTAATGTTTTACTGATTTTTATTTGTATGAAAATTATAAACAAAATATTTTATATTTAACAGATTATTTAATATTTAACTTTAATTTTGTTGCAGTTGAAAACATTTTAATCTACTTGTTTATTTACTGACCAGGACCAAATTTTTAACACACAATAAGCAGCCTTTTCAGTTATTTGTGATCCTGTTCCTTGATTGTATTAATTAAATGTTTTATTTATGTTTATTTTTGTTAATAAAATAAATATGCAATATATTTAATGGGTGTCATATTGTATAAAAGGTTTTATGTATTTCATATACTAATCACCAAGGCATCACCCAGGCTGGACCCAACTTCATATTTTATATTGTGTATTATAATATATTCAATTTCGTACTTTCCCAAATTATGGTACCCAATTTGCAATTTCTAATGCATATTGTTGACATTTTATATCAAATAAATGTTATGATTCAGTAAAATTAATAAACAGACCACCTGGACCTTGAGTTGAATATCTACAATAGGTTACTATGTTTTCTACATCAGCCATTTATTTAACTATATGAAGATGGACTATATTCTGGTATATAAACATGTAAAATTGGCCCGAGGGATCCAAAGATTGTTTTCCCACACACCTGAAAGCGAGGGAGGTCCTCTGTACAGGGTGCAGCAGCTGAGCAGGCAATAGTCGAACACGCTCCTTCAGATGGCAGAGCTCCAGAGCCAACCACACCTGTGCTTCAGTATGCAGAGCAAACGGGTCCAGGTTAGCCCTCAGGGTACCAGAGAACAGTACTGGAACCTGTAACACACAGAACACCATAACTCATTAGAGACTTCAATAATTGGATAATGCTTGTTACTGGCGGAGCCTGGGTAAAGCTAGTTTAACATTACATACAATATTGGAGAGCATTCCTTCTACCACACCCAGTGAAATAGTTCTGTTACCTGTCAACACTCCTTCGCCTCCGGTCTTTGCTGTGGCTGGATTGAGCTAGATCGACATCCATTCTCTTCTATGCAAATGTAAAATTGTTTGACTAACCTGAGGAATGATTTGCAGACGGCTACGAAGGTCAAACAGACCCATGCGGGCGATGTTTATATCATCAATCAGCACAGCGCCGCTCCTGGCCTCCACTGACCGGAACAGACTGCTAACCAAAGCATCGGTGTCGCTCTTCCCCCTGCTTACAACCCCAATCTATAACAAACAAAAACCACCCTCAGGTTTAAATACGGATGTATTCAATGGGAAAATAAAATAAATATATAAGTATATAAGTATAATCAACAAATTTTAAATAAATTATTTAAAATGAATACATTGTCCTATAGAAATGTAAATCTAATAACAATGATAGTAAAATATTAGTAAAAGTATTATTATTATTATATAAAATAATATAGCAAATATAAATGAATGATTAAAATAATACAATTGATTTATTTTTACATGAGATTAACATAAATAATAATAACAAATAAAAATGTTGAATAAAAATACATATTGATATTGATTATTATCTGTATAAATAAAATTTAATGAT
>NW_020524195.1:0-22741 GCF_003368295.1 Carassius auratus
CATATGATTTTTTAGATGAGCAAAAATGATAAAAGTACGTAGATGAAAAAATACCTCCGTGTTAAATAAGATTTTTCAAAATCTCAACAAAAGATAAGTTCCCTCAGGCAGATAAACAAACATTGAAAACTATGATGAAAACAAATCTTTTGTCTAATTCAATGTTTCACACGCTACTCTTCCTCCCTAAATACTTCTTCTAGTTCAACGTCTTTTATATGTTCAGCAAGGCAACGCAGGAAAACAAGATCAACGACATTCCATCCTTTCTCTCAGTTTAAGCATTTTAGGAGTTAACAATTCATAGGCCTGACATGAAGGGAGGGGTCCATGGTTAAACTGTTTTAAAATTAGTACAGAGTGTCTCACACATTAATGCATACAGTCAAATACACATACCTCTTAAAAAACAAACAAACACCCTGTTTAATATCTGCTTTGAAAAATGAGAGAGCAGTGATGTCAAACATTTTTAAATAAGATACTGTAATACTACACAATAAATGTATATTTACTGTTTCTAAGAACAAGGTGTAAAGACTTCATAAAGGTGTAAGCACTATTTGAAAGCATGAACCCACCTAGAAATGGTACAGCCAAACAGCAAATCTTTTGCCTTTACACTTTCACACTATCGTTGTCATTAAATCATGATTATTGCTATATAAGGACTATTACTGCCTGTCATGGGTCGAAAGGGCGTTTGCTGCCCTGGCTAGGACTGTGCAAATGACACAAAACACAAAGTGCTATGGCATAATTTACAAGACATTATTACGTGCAGTGTGCATTTTCATAAAACATTTAATAATTGGGAGACTAACAGTTTTGGAGTGAATGCTACAAATTTTATCATTCACTGAAGTTGTTTATTACAGCAGTTGATCCAGTTTTATTATAAAACTGGATTTTAAACTACATAAGGAATTTGGTCAATGCAATATACTGATAATTATTTTCATGTTTTAAACCGATAACTGGCATATGACTGGTTAAAATTATATATACAATTTGCAGCTATAAAACTTTGTTTAAAAACAAAAGTGAACACTAAACTTTTTAAAAGCATGACGACCCCCCCCCCCAACAACAGTGTGGAAATGTAAAAAAATAAAATAAAACTCACAGGTTAGTTGTAGCTTTCAGTGTTTTTTTCCTCCGCTTTTTTGTTTCTTCTGTTGGGAAGACTGATAGAGATGGTGGAAGTGAATCTGGCAGACTTCCTCTGCTCCTCAGATGTCCTACTGAGGTCCTCCTTAGATCTGAGAAGTATTATTTGCCTGATCTGCAAATCTGATCAGTTGAGAAGTGTTACACATATGCAAATATGCATGTTTTATATTGACATTAAATGCATGTCATAGAAATGAACTTTTAGTCAGAATTTAATGAATTTATGATAAGCTGTTATGTCCTGTTAAGTCTGTTTCTGAAAACAAATGCATCTTATAATCCAGTCATACAAACTCACCTCTGCTGCTCTTCTGCTGGCCTGTTAACTGCAACGATGGTGAAGAAGCAGTAGTTCCCGTTTCTAAATCTTTCTGGTTGTGGATGCGTTGAGCCAGTGGTCCAGGATGGATTTTCTCATGTTCACTTACATTCTGAAAACTAATCAAGCTTCAGCATTACAATACTGCTACAATACAGTCTACAGAGAGCGGCAGTGTTGTTCTCAATAGACACCACAATGTCTGCAGCTACTTAGTTAAAATTAAAGTTCACTCCCTTAAGAAGAATTCTCCACAGGAACACCCATAGATGTTTTCTTAATATATCGACACATGTAAGTGACAGTGAAATTTCACATGTTTTGTCTCCCCTCTACATGTGCAAAGAAAATGATTACAGTAGTTGCCAAGTAGACAGAAAAGGCTTTCTCGTATTTCTCCTAATAATGCTGAACATTAATTTTGGCTAAATTACCCTTTGTTAAAATTATTATTATTAAAACAATTGAGACAATGTGGGTGTGACAAATTGCACAAGAGCTAAAGTCTTACCATAAACATGGTGAGACATGTTGGGTTGACATTCAGCAAAAGATTAATATCACCAGTGACACCTCATTAGATATTGTGGAGGTGCGTTTACAATCATCTGAAACGATTACATTTAGAAGTAGTCAAGCAAATATGTTGGTTAAATTTTTTTTTGATATATAATCTTAAATCCTTGATTATGTAGCTATGCATTTCTGTGTGTGTGCAAGATAACAACATGTATTATATAACTGGGGTGGTTCCAGACAAAAATTCAATGATTGAATCAATGTCCAATCCATTGGCATCTTGTTATAATTCTTTGACAAAGAATGTGTAACTGTGGTAAAACTACATCGGATGCCTCTAACTAATCTAAGTAATATTTACGCAAACTCTTCAAATTACGTAAGACCTCATTTACAACCTGTTCGCTTAAAGCTACAGACTTCCATAATGTTGTCTGCGGAAGATTATAAGGGTCAGTTTAAGACAGTGAAAAGCATGAAAAGCAGTTTTTGTGTTAGAGAAGATGAGTAAGGAAACGTACTAAAACTCCAAGAACTTAGAAACTTTGTATTGTAGCCTACCGTGATTTATCAGTTTGTGTGTAAGATCCCTCCTGATCTGAGACACCGCACGTCACGCTGACTTTCACTCCGCTTTGACAACTTGACTGCTGCAACTTCAGATCATGTGTTGACATTATAGGCTTAATGTATCTGGCTCATCTAGTTCGGTTACCTCCCTTTATGCCCTCCGGGGATCAGCTGTACCCTAAAGTACCCTCACAGGCGGCACGACTGTATATTCCATCGGAGAAAATCGCGCGCGGTGATGCAGACCCGTCATACCGACAACCGTAAGACCCGACGCCACCCGTCAAATGTTTCTTTCCCACCGAGACGTGTTATGGTGGGCAGAGCCACGGAAGTGCGGAGTGAGCATGTGTTTTAGCAGCAAACTCCGTACTTTGAAATGTCAAGTTTATGGGACCTACAGTGATAAGACACCTTGACATAATTGGAAACTGATTATTTTCCTGTATCATAAGTCACTTTGTTATATTTCGGATTTTGCACTTCCACTCAAGAGAGAGACTTCGTTTCGAAACTGATTTTAATTGAAAAAGGGAAATTATAATAATAAAATGCATATACCTGTTTATAAAGCTTGTAATCTATGATGTCAGATAACCAACGACATGAAGGCTATAAACAAGCGATAATTGAACAATAGTACGTGTGTTTTTCCGCGCATGCCATTTCTGCGAATCGATTCTTTAGAACAATTCGTTTTAAAGAACCGGTTAAAATGATTCAGTGATTCCTTTCCTTCACAACAGAACAGCGTCAGCACGTGGTCACTGATGGCATTTCGGCGTGGAATAGGCTATAGACACTCAATTATTCTAATAAAGCCATGTGATGTGTGCAACACATATAGCTATTTATAACTTTTTGATTAATAATGGTTGATTGGTTTCGTCTCCATTCAGTTTGTTGCATTTATGATTAATCCAAGTCAGTTAGAATTTAAATGGCAATTTCGCATTTAAATATTAGCCTACTTGTATACATTTACACCACTGGACATTATCCATTTTAATCAGATTCTCTAAATTAATTCATTTTAATCTGATTCTCTAAAACTTTCTCAGGTCTTAAACTTGACTGGTGTCCACCTTGAGACTAAACAAAGGCATTGGTATGTATTAAGATCAATCAGTGCAATCTGAAACAGCTTACATTTTAGTCTGGGACTAGACTTAAAACTTGTCTGTGAAACTGTCATCTGCTTGACTTATTATTACTAATGTAAATAATAATCATTGAATCGGATGACTAGCGAACTGCTCAAACCGGTAATGAGAACCAGTTTAAATGAGTACTGTGAAAGATCCGACTCAAAAGAACCATTCGCCATGAATCGGACATAGCACACAAATAATAGGTAATGTAAACAAATGTGTCTGCATCTGGGATCCGATCAAGCCTCTTATTAAACATTTTGAAGGGTAAAAAAATAACAAAAATCCTCCTAAACTATACTCTTAGCATTAATATACTGAAAATTGCAGTAAAACAACAAAATGATTGTTCTTTTCCTTTAATCACACTGTCAAAGTGCAACTGAGGTTTACTGAGAAGCAAAATATTGAATAAGTGGTGAATAAAATGGAAGGGAAAATCATCCTAATTAAGATTTTGTTTTTTCCTTGTCAGTAATCAAGAGAGATAGCTGGTTAGACATTCTGCTTATCCTGCAAGGATTAATAAGCCCAGAGCAGGATTCCTAATTATTTTATGTAGAAATACTAAAAGGTCATCAATTAGACTCATTAGCTCCACTGGTTTAAGGCAAGAAGCCTGATTGTAGTGTTGCATTCACTGATCTATAATAGAGAATATATATAGATCAGTGGTTGCATTGCTTAAGGGTGTGCTATGCAGATGCACATACATAATATTGACTTGAATAAAATAATTGTGATGAACCACTCTATTGTGTATGCAGGGGGAATGTGTTCTATAAAGATGTGATGTTTGCTTCCAGACAAAGGCTAAATATTCAGCCACCGCAATTATAAATCTTGTCATGGAGGGATGCTTATCTCGATCCATTATAGCAATGTAATTTAAATCTCTAATAAAATCTAAACAGTTTTAATGAACTCTGCTGATTAAAACAGAAACCAATATAGTGCATAACTTGTATGATAAATTCATCTTTAGCCTAATGTCTTTTAGGTTTTTGGCACAAGCTCAGTTTGATCATCGTGCTGGTTGTAGTAGTCCGTCAGTTGGAGGGAGTTACATATTTCATGGATGGCTTGTCACCTGCTGTATAAATCAACCGACAGTGCTGGAAAATGCATTATCTCCTGGAGAGATTATGACAAGGCCAATTCATAACTGTGAATTGATTTTCTTAAATACTGGCTGCAATATGGCAGTGTATTCAGAGCATGTATTGTGGTGGTTAGCATAATCGAGAGTTTAGGTTCCTAAAATAGTAATCACAAAATATAATCAGCAAATCAGAAAGACCTCAGTATATTGAATAGAACACATTTTGCTCCAGGTAAAGAGTCAGCGCTTAACAAAATAGGTTCACGCAATATATTAATAATATATTTTGATGAAATGTTATCATTATAGGTGGTGGATGTGGATGTATATTACTAAGATAGTTATAATGGTTGTGGCATAGCTTGTGAAATCACAGCATAAATAACCTTAATCATAGCACCAGTAAAAAATAAATAACAATTCTTTAACGTTATTATAGGATTAGTTCACCCAAAAGTGGAAGAGTTTGTTCATTGGAGAATTTTAGCATTACATCACTTTCTCACCAATAAATCCTCTGCAGTGAATGGGTGCTGACAGAATGAGAGTTCAAACAGCTGATGAAACATCACAATTATCCACACGTAAGAAGCGAGAAGCTTTGTGAGAAAGAAGTCTTTCCAATATTGCTTTCTCCATTGAAAAAGTATTCTCATATGAAGCAGGAGAGAAACATGCACAGATTAGCCATTGTTTACAAGCAAAAACAGACTTTTTCACTTGACCCTTTTTTACTCTCATTTGAGGTGAGTTGGAAAATAAACTGGACAGATCTAATTGTATATTAAAAGGAAAGACTTGGCTTGAGTTGCAGAAGGCATTGCATGACATTTGTGTTGACGTTCTCAGGAAATATATTGGCACTATGCCAGAGAGATGTGCTGCAAAAGTGAGAAATATTACCAAATATTAAAGTGGATAAAAACTTAAAAACAAAGACTTACTTTATCTGATATTTGTTGTTCAGAACAAACATCTGCATGTTTTCATGAACATTATGAAATGGAGTCATGTTTTGGAGGCAAAAAATGTCAATATTTTATTTATATATATATATATATATATATATATATATATATATATATATATATATATATATATATATATATATATATATATATATATATATTTTTTTTTTTTTTTTTTTTTACAATTTTGGCCACCACTGTATTGTTCAGAATAAGATTTATTTTGCCAGATATTGCCATGAATAATTAAAATATGGTCCATAAAGGGCATAAATTAGATGCTACGGTAAATAAAGTTGCCTTATGTACAGCTAAACTGATATAGTTAATGGAGTTCCCCTGTGCCCTCAAATCTACAGCTGACCAAAGCCTGTCTTTAAAATGCCTTGAGCTCATTAAGCACCAGGAACATCTTTATTAATTGACAAGACAATCGTTTAATTAAAAACCCAGAGCCCAGTCATTGTGCCAGGCTGAGATGACATTTGAGCAGGATGCTTGTGACTGGTGACTGAGAGGTTAACCGTGGCAGCAGCCTGGCAGCCATATTGACTTCTAGGTAATTATACTTAAGTGGTGACTAGAGGAGGCAAATGGCAGTAACAGATTATCTGTTTTGAGGGGATGCATTCTTAGAATCAATAAGAGTCCATTTGTGGAAATAGGGGCAATTTAGGGGAAAATACACCCCTGTTCTTGGTCCTAACAGCAGTCATTTGCCCCTGCTACCATACTGAGGTCTTAATTTTTTTTTCAAATCTCTCATAGTTAAATTAGGAAATAAAACAGAGAGGGATAAACAGAGAAAACAGTAGACATCAACAGCCTCTCTAAACATGAGTTTTACATTTGTAACTAAATATAAGGTTTGTTTTCCTGTGTCCGAAAACAACATATTAAAATTGAGGACGAGAAATTATTTTAACAGGACATACACTACCATTCAAAATGTTTGGGTCAGTAATTTTTGTAATCTTTTAAATCATTAACATTTTGGAAATAATTAAATCATAAAATTGACAGCAAAGGCATTTATAATGTTGCTAAATATTTCTCAAATGTATGCTGTTCTTTTGGACTTTGTATTCATTAAAGTTTCCAAAAAATATTAGGAAGCACAGTTGTTCTCAAGCACCAAATCAGCATATTAGAATAACTTCTGAAGGATTATATGACACTGAAGATTGGAGTAATGGCTGCTGAAAATTCAGCTTTGCCATCACACAAATTCTAATAATATTTCAACAATATTACAGTATTTTTAATCAAATAAATGCAGCCATGATTAGCATTAAAACTTTTTTTTCAAAACCACACACAAAAAAAGGGCCAAAAATGTTAAGTGTATGAACATTTTAACTGCTATTCCACTGCTATTTTGTATCTGCATGCTTTCATGTGTTAGCCTACAGACATGCTGCCCTTCTGGCTCACACAGTAATAACTGATTACATTAATTCTGGGACAAGCATCCAGTCACCAGCTGATGTCAGCCCATGGAGCCAATGCTTTTTGGGACAGGGACGCTGTTGGGGAAGTCAATGACCTCTCTAAGTGATGAGAGAGAGCAAAACAAGATTGCACCCCGGTCTCAGAGGAGTCATAAATAGATTTGCTTGTTAAAGCTGTACTTTTCCCTGGCTGATTTTACCGCACTTACACTTTCCTTAAGCCCTTCCTACTCTGATTCTTTGCTCAATTTGCACACAAACACCCTAGAAGATGAAAGAACAGAAGCAATTTCTTGTGACGGATGGGGAAGACTCTTCTCAAATATAGCTGAAACTTCGCTTCCCCGATATACAGGGCCAAATCACTTAGACTAACTCTTACAGTCAATCAATTGCATTTACATCTGCTGCGACTCGGCCAACCAGACTCTCCCTATGAGACAGCCATTAATTGGCTTGTGCAGCGGCATGGACCGCTGATCAATCCCAATCAACCCATGTGAAACGTTCATAATAGAGCACTAATACTTATGCAAGCCTAGCCAAACTCACACTTACAATATCCCAGAAGTGAATTATAGCAAAAGATGATACGGGTCAATTATCAGTTGGGTTGGATATATGAGTTATTGGAGATGAAAGCATATGCGTATAGATTTGAACACAGAGATTCTTAAATGGATCCCAGGCACTCTCTCTCTTTAATGTTCCCTTAATCTCACATTGCCAAACCGTAGTCTTTAATCCAATCAGCAAAGAGCTTGTTCTCATTTACCCAGAAGGCTTGAGGGGCTCAACATACATCTGTGGTGGGGTGAGCCATGAAAGGATGGTGTCTTTCCCCCTCTACATGTCATTTTTCACAGCATGAGTTTTCCCACTTGCCCTCTTTAGAGACCTCCATTTGAAGGAACCTAGAAGGAAAGAAAATGAAAGAAGTCAATACCAGCGATCAATGGATTTTTCTGTTTTAAGACACTAAAGCAATCTACATTTTATGATTGCTCAGAAATAATCCACTCAGGATTAATTCAATTAAAATCAAGCATATTTTTAGGTACAGTAATGCTCAGTGGAACCAAATGCGCTTTGAGATTTAATAACCCATTGATACGTCGTTTCCAACTAGTTTGTATTCTTGACAATAAGAGTATATGCTAATAGGGAAATATGTTCATTGGGTCAAAGTTCATAGGTCAGGTCATCCTAAGGTGGCACAAATGAGCAGTACAAGTGTTTTGTACTGCTAGTCAGATTTCCAATAGAGTTCCAAATCAGCAGCATCTTAAAAATGTGTCAGTATCTCAGGCTGGGGTCTCAGAATGGTAAAAGTGTCACAAAAAACCATGAATACATTTAAAGCCAATCTCTTAAAAAGGGTCCCAGCATCTGTTGACACAAAGCAATAACATTAGGCTTCTTTGGATCCACCTCTTTTCGCAGGAAAGCACAGTTCAATCCTTTAATGTGAACCATGCGTGCCCTAAACCTGATGCCGCTGATTACTTCAGGGCAATTAAGCTCACTGATAGAATGAACTCAGTGTGACTTGATGCTTGATCTGAAAAGAAGACAAGACAGAGAGAGGGAGAAACAGTGAGCAGCAGATGATGAGAGCGGAGAGTTATGTGATGTTCTGGCAGAGCTTGCAGACTGGGCCCATTGTCCGGGCTTGCAAAATCAGCACTTCCCCATTGCTCTGGTCCAGTTAAGATGTTTTCTGCAAGCTAGCCGGTGGTGCACTCAGCGTCTTAGTTTTTCGTGATTGCCTGACATTTCTTTTCTCTTCTCGGCTTCCAGTGCTTCCTGCCAGATCTTCTTAATACCTCGGCTGACAAGGGTCCTACACTGTAAAAAGTAATACCTAGAACAAACTTATAAAAAGTGAGGCAAGTGGCTGCATTGGATGTTTTAAGTTGAGTCAACTTGCAGCCTTTTTCAAGTATAATGAACTCTGTAAAATTACTTAATTCAAACACAACAAAATCAAGTTGAGTTAACTAATAAGTGCTATATTAGTCAGTTAGATAAACCTAATTTTCTTGGTATATGTAACGTATTTATGTGTTGCTACAAGTAACCTGTACTCATTTTAGTTAGGTTTTATGAACTTTATGCTCATAGTAAATTTAACCTAACCAAATGAGAATAAACATTTTAATTAAGTCCTGGCTATTACCTCAGAAAATACATCTAAATGTCTATATTCTAAGCAGTACAGTAAATCACTTTACATAAACAGACTTTATCAATAACAATTACAAATTCAATTGAAGAAGAAAAAGATGGGAAGACAGATTAAAGACAATAACATTTATTCAATGTCAACTAGTGTCACTTTTAACAGTGCCTACAAAACATACAAAAGTATGCATAGGGTCCAATCCCACAAAGAGCCTGTGATATATCTCAGAAGTATACACCAGATTTGAGTGATATTAGAGGTTGTGGGCATAGACAAGTCCAAACAGGAGGTTTTCTACAGGTTTGGCACACCTCTGACCATGGGCTGTCCTTCTACTGTGATAATCCCAATCGTGTTTGGCTGATGGCGCATGTATATTTTCAGTGGGGAACTGCCAAGCTCAGCGTACACCTCTGTTTCATCATGACTCTATTGGGGAGACAAAAAAAAACAGAGTTTGGTCAGACAAACAGGTATTGAGATGAATAGCAGACTGGTAGAAGACAGATACGACACAAAGTCAAAGTTGTACTTTTTTTTAAGGTGATGGATACTAGATGGATACTTTGACTAGAGCATGTGACCAGAGTGAAGTCTACCATGACAATGTCATAGAGTGTTGGTACTATACTATCATGATCTACTGTAGCATGAGTGTTGTCTTTTCTGGTTCAAAGGATACATTACAATAAAACAATGCAATTTTCCTTGCCTGTACCTTATTGGTCATCACATTACTGTATTAAATATATTTCAAGAACAAAGTAATTACCCCATATCATCACAATAGTAATAACATACAGACAGAAATTAGATAAGTAGCTTAAAGCCCAGTACATACATGGTGGACACTGATGAGGTCTTCCTTTCCCTCCCATATGTTCTCAATCAGGCATCTCAGTACCACTTCTCTCCTTTTCTCCACATAGCCAGACGGATCCTGTCAACAAGTAAAATCTGATCAAAATTCACTGCCTGATGACAGTATCACAAATTAGAGAACCTCTGTATTTCAACCATGCAACTGATGTAAAAGGTTGTACTATACATACACCACTACCACTGTACTGTACAAGATCTCACACTAACACCAGCATCTCACAAAATTGAGATTTAACTGACTATGTAGGCTGTATTTATCAATATGAATCAAGCTTCTATTAGTGCAGTAGTAGGAGGCAGAAAGGTGATCATATCTGCCTTCTATTGGTGGTTGGTACATAAAACCTAATTCAGAAATGTAATTGTATGGAGCCAACACTATTGTTTGCAATTTTACCTATGTTTTACTTACCTGGGAATAATTATAGCTTTAACTGTATCTATTCTGAAGTTTTTCTTACCTGTATCTGAAGACCCCAGGTAACAAAAACGCTTGGTTACCTAAAGACCAGAAAAAATATGCATGTTAGAATAAGTTTAAAAACCAGTGGTAAATGTAAAATATTTAAGTAACAGGTTAAAAATAGTTTTATGGTTTTGAGCCAGTGCTATCAAATGCACTTACAACTCTGCTGCTGATAACACGAGGACCCCACGACAGCTGCATGCCCCACCAGAGACTGTGTTATTAAGATGAAATTAAATAAGTCAAGTCACCTTTATTTACAGTACACAGCACTTTGAAATATATATATATATATATATATAAGTCTTCTTTGTTGCCTTTTTCTCCATCACACTTTAGAAAACATTATATATCACTTGAAAACATAAAATCTCAAAATTCATCCTTTGAAACCCATTTTAAATTCATCTACCATGAAAATTGTACATCAAAATCATGTTACAAAATGTTTTCAGTCGTGAATTATAGGTTTGGATCATGCACTTTCAAGTCTATGTTCATTGTTCAAAAATGTGAATGGCAGTTAACAGGGTCAGTTAACGCTAACTAACGATTAAAAGTGATATTATTGGTAAAATTAAAGCCAAAGTAGTCTTAAAACATAATAGGCATTACTAAAGCACTTGTTTAATTTCATATTAACAACACGGTCTTAACTGCTGTTGTCTTCTGATCGTTGCATACAAGACTTCACTGCTTAGCACTGTGTAGCCAACTTAGCTTGCCATGTGTGCAGGATAGCTAGCTATACAGTACAATTTGCAAACCTTACTTTAGCTTCCTAGTTGAGTGAACGATTTTGCGTGACTTTACATCACCAATAAATTGCCAAAATCTTACCGTGTTAATCAGTCTGTGAAATTTAGATCCGCTGCAGCTTTCAAACAGTTGAAGTGCCGAGGAAGCATCTGCCTTGGAAAGTCCCCGCCAGTGAAAAAGGGATAAATCCAACTTAATTTGTATGTGTTTTTTATTTCAAATATTTAAGTTTGATGAACACACATGCCACATCGACAGCTGCTCAAATAAATTGTGTATGTCAACTCACTTTTATAACATTTCTTGTACACAACAAACTCATACAAAAAGCTACCCAAATAAATTGCTATTGTTTTACTTAAAATATATTGTTATGTAAAAAGTGATATATTTTAAGTAAAGAGGAAGTATATTTATACTTTTTAGTATAAAACAAATAAAATAAACTAGATTACAACTATTTAAAATATGTAAAACCTACTGTGTGGGTGTAGCACTTTTTACAGTGTAGTAATAACGCAGCTGCCTTTTTATTGATAATGTGTCACAGAATATCTTGGTGTCGTTATCGAACACTTTAGAAGCGGAATGGCATTTTCAGTGAGAAATAAGTAATCGATAGGGAACAGCAAATTAAGTAATAGCATTTTTGCGTCGATGCATATTACAGCTCAGTTAACAGCATTCAAATCGGAAAGGCTCTGCGCTTCTGGATGAACAGATCAATCCGTGCACAGAGCTGACGTCTCGCTTTGACAACATAATTAGTTATCATACAGAGAAACGTGTTTGAGGACAATATGAAAACCTCCCTCGGATATTCAACTCATGGATCAGAAACATGAAGAGGCGGTCAGGGAAACCATGTGATCCTCTATGAAGAAAACAACTTTGTAAAAGTGAAGCGAGATAAATAACTGAGATGAAGGGTGTCAGCTGAGAAGAGATGATTTTGTTAATGGGAGGTCTGACAGGAAACAGGATACATCTATTTATGTGTTCACATAATTTTGCTGCATCTCAGAAAATTAGAATATCATGGAAAAGGTCTTTATTTTTTGTAATTTTATTTAAAAAAGCAAACTTTCTTTTATTCTAGATTAATTTTCTGTTTTCTGTAACCATCATTCTGACGATTTACAGCTTAGGAAAAAAAATCAGTATCTAAAAGAAAAAAAAAAAAATGAATGCAGCCTTCTGCTAGGAGATTTTGGAGCACTTTATATTTATGCTTCCATCTGCTGACAAGCTTCATGGAGATTCTGATTTCCTTTTCTAGTAGGACTTTAGGACCTACCCACAGTGCCAAAACCACTTCCAAGTGGTTTGATGACCATGATATTACTGTGCTTGATTGGCCAGCCAACTCACAACCTGAACCTCACAGAGAAGGGTATTGTGAAGAGAAAGATAAGTAACATCTGACAAACAATACAGAGGAGCTGAAGGCCGCTATCAAAGCAACCTGGGCTTCAATAACACCTCAGCAGTGCCACACAGACTGATCGCCTCCATGCCACGCCGCATTGAAGCAGTAATTTCCGCAAAAGGAGCCTCAACCAATTATCAAGTGCATAATTAAACCTGCTTTGAACATTTCAGTTTTGTATCTCTTTTTTTGATTGATCTTTGAGAAAATATTCAACTTTTTTTGAGATACTGAATTTTTAATTTTCCTAAGCTGTATGTCATAACCATCACAATAAAAAAAAAAACTCTTGAATCTAGAATATAGGAAAGTTTGCTTGTTTATTTATTTTTTATTAAATTACAAAGATAATAACTTTTCCATGATATTCAAAAAAATTTAAGATGCACCTGTAAATGTGATATTGTTATGAAAGTTGCTGACCATCCAGACCTACATTAAACTTTACATCAGGATCAGTTGAAATATCATAATTCGGCTGTGTCTTTTTGGTTCCCTAAATTAGATGCATTTTATTCAAGGGTGTTTTCACCTCAACCATTGACCCAATCACGCTTAAATCATTTTATACACTAAAACTATGTGTTTGTGACCTGCCCCATCATCCACCTTATAACTGGAGAACGCGTGTCGACCCTGAGACGAGTTTCATTTAATAAAGGAGGTGATGAACATCTGCGCCCTGTTCGATTACCTGCAATAAAGCCCAGCCAGCCACGCGCTCGTGAGTGGAGGCGCGCGTCTCTCTCTCTCTCTCTCTCTCTCTCTCTCTCTCTCTCTCTCTCTCTCTCTCTCTCGCTCTCTCTCTCTCTCTCTCCCTCCAGAATTCAGAGGCGCTTTTCAGAGTGTCAAACCAGCTCGGTGGAAATAATGTCTTTGAACACTATGAAGAAGAGACTCTTCCAATAAACGTTAAAAAGGCGCCTGACTGGAACAACTCTGTTTGAAGTTCAAACCATCATACTCGAGAAACACGCGAGGATGCGCGCGGCAGTTGGAATCCTTTGTGCTTTGACGTTCCTGGTCTCGTGCATCCATGGCGCGAGAGTTGTGAGTGGTAAGTTTTAGTTTATTTAGTATGAAGCTATTTTCATTCATATAATTTATTTAAGAATTTAAACCAGTGAGAAAATATTCCTTTATTTGTGGTAAAATTTTGCTCGAAGGATAGCTATTAGTCGAGTTTAAAGGGTAGTTCAGACAAAAATATGATTTAATAATCTTCAGATTGTCTCAAACCTGAATGCAGAATGACATCCTCAGTCACCATTCACTTTCACTATTGAAAATATGTGTAAAGAGATGGTGACCAAAACTGCAATTATCCATAACATCATAAATTAACTTTTGTGTTCCGCTGAACAAAGACATATATGTTTGAAACAAGGATCAGGATGAGTAAATGATGACATTTTGATTTTGTATGAACTGTCCCTTTGAGTATTATTTTCAACCCACTGTCACACCACAGTCTGTATTAAAAGTATTAGTGGTTTTTAAATTATATTTACATAGCTTTCTCTTACCCAGCTTTGTTCTCAAACTGATTTTCTGTTTGTTTTTCCGTAATTTTTCATAATGCTCATTCCTATTCACCTCTACTACTTTATTTTATAATTTAAGTATCTCTCAAAAACTATATGATTCTTTTATAAAATCTTACACATCAGCTCATAGCTTTCTCTTCCCCAAAGTTGATTTGTCTTGAAGATCATTCTTGAAGCTTGTCTCCAGCTTGGCTTAACAAAAAATGGGATGAAAACAGAAAATGATTATGAAAGAAAAATGAGAGAGATTGTTAGAGATAAAATAGATTTGCCATATGCATATAAACTAAAAGGATGCACAATGGGGAATTGAAATTGAGCAGTTCTTTGAGATGAGATTGGGGTTTAACAAAAAGTGACTAGAAAGAGGAAATTTTGAAGAACGGAACTGCCAGAACATTCCATGCTGGAAGGAGTGAAACTGTGCTACACAGACAGGAATTGAGGAGGAAAGCTAAGGAAATTGGTAGAGAAAATGCTGAGTCCAGTTTTCTCCCAGTTAAACCCGGCCCATTACTAGGCTCAGATTGATGATATAGCAGATCTGGACCAAGCAATTATTTAAAGTACCTCCCGGGCAGAGAGCTAATGTTATTATTAGACTTTTAACAGTCTGTGTATTAATCACAGTTCTCTTTGCTGGGCCTATTAGTGCATCTTAAGTGTTCTCTATAATAGAAGTGCTTTGTTTATGATTTAATAATAATTCCATGCATTTTCCTCTTAGCTGAGCCTTTAACTCAGCATCCTTTAAACATCCAAATCTCTATCTATCTCTCTGTATATCTCTCTGTATATCTGTCTGTCTGTCTGTCTGTCTGTCTGTCTGTCTATCTATCTATCTATCTATCTATCTATCTATCTATCTATCTATCTATCTATCTATCTATCTATCTATCTATCTATCTATCTATCTATCTATCTATCTATCTATCTATCTATCTATCTATCCTCTACTGGAGCAAATGTTATGCAGAACAAGAAGTTGTTAAAAACACTTCATTTTGTGTCTTCAGGTCAGACAGTGTGTCAGGGCACTTCCGAGCATCCATGCTATAAGATCGCTTACTTCAGGGACGTGTCGAGTCGTGTTGCATTCTGGGAGGCCAAGCATGCATGTGACATGGATGGCGGTTCATTGCTGAGCATTGAGAACACTGCAGAGCAGAAGCACATTGAACACCTTCTGCAGGAACTCAGCGTCTCCACTTCCACCGGTGCTTCCAGCGGGTCGGGCGTCACAGACGGAGACTTCTGGATCGGGCTGACACGGGTGGAGGACGAAAACGCACAGGAGCATGGCAGCTTCGCCTCGTGTCCTGACCTGTATAGGTGGACAGATGGAAGTGTCTCACAGTTTAGGTGAGATGTGACTGATCTTGGGCCTTTTCAAAGAAGAAATTTACCTCAGGTAAACAGTCATTAAAATGAGCACTTCTGTTGTACAGAAACTGGTATGCTGATGAACCATCATGTGGAGGAGAAGCTTGCGTGGTGATGTATCACCAGCCTACAGCTCTCGCTGGGCCTGGTGGGCCGTATCTTTATCAGTGGAATGATGATAGGTGCAATATGAAGCACAATTTCATCTGCAAGTATGAACCAGGTTGGTGATTTGCATTGTGAATTTTTTTATATGACTGTCAAAAGTACTAAAGTGGTTTAGCTTACAATGTCTGTTTTATTCCGAGCAGAAAGTTACCTGGTAAAAGTTCAGAGTGACACGCCTGGAGGCCCTGATGTCGGTAAGCAGCTAGGTGTCAAATCTGTCATCATTTGACTTGAAGAGTTACGGATGTGTTGATACTTATCTGGTAATGTGCCCTCCAGGTCTTAACTCAGAAGAACAAGAGGAAGGGAGAACACCTCCCGTTGATCAGGATGAGAACCCTCTACTTATAATGCCAGGGCCCTCAAGTAACATTAGATTTTAAATTATTTAAATGAATATTCAGTAAAGTATTCAGTAAATTAAAAAAAGGAAAATAAAATGATTGAGTCAGGATTATATTTTTGCAGTAGTCAACATTAAACCACAAATGCTGTCTATTGAGTTTCACTCATATTGAACCCAGAATACAACTAAAAATAAATGCCTGTATGAATATGGAAGCCGAAGTGTGTTTTTGTTTTCTCTCCCAGGTATGCTGCTAATATACGTGATTATCCCTACCATCCCTCTCCTCTTGCTGATCCTGGTGGCTTCAGGAACGTGCTGTTTCCAGATGTTGAGCAAGAGGTGAGCCATTAAGATCAAATCACTGTAAGCTCCGTCAGACGAATGCTAATGCGCTGTCCTATTATGCACAGTATCATCCAAAAACTGCGACACATCAGGAAGTCAGTGTCTCACTAACAGCCTTTGCGTCTTGATTAATCAGGTTTTCAGCTCACTAGCCGAGATCTGACACCATCCTCCGTTTTTCTCTCTAACCCAGAGGTTTTACCGTGATTAATTAGATTCAGCTGTTTATAACTGTGCCTGCCAAAACAGCTCAGCCCAAACTAATCACCATCAACACTGTTATTATAGTGCACATTTGGCATAAAGGGGGAGGTGTTTGCCTGACACATTACGTCACACTACCTAAGAGACAGAGTCCAACTTGACTTCTATTCCCATCAATATCTGGATCTGCAGGGAACTGCTGAAGCAAGCCATTCCCGTCCTCTGCCCCCCTCCCCTCAACACAAAACATGAAACACAGTTCATCTCCCTTTAACCCTCGGTCCGTGCTTGACAGGACATTATATAGTAGCTTATTTGTGTAATTTATTATGTTTATATGGCTGACGCCCCCACAGAGTGATGTCTTTTTAACATATTTCCGATCACTGTGGCAGACTCAGGGATCCTCAGACAATGCATTTAATCACTGGCAATGACTGAGTGCGCTCTGTACGATAAAAGGCTTCCTGGAGCGAGTTCAATGCTTTTGGATAACCGTCTTAACTCCTTAACAGATGATGCTACTGTTTTATGATGTTTGCCACTTGCTCTCATGATTAAATACCATCATAAGACCTAGAGGAGTCTCATATCAGCTGCTTTGGTGCGTGTTTCTTATAGTGTGTACCTTTAAATGTCTGGTCTTCCATGCATTGTGCTATTAAACTTTAGAGATTCACGTGGGGAAATCGGCCTGATTCACAATGCACAGACAAACAATCCATATGTCAAATATTAACAGATTACAGTATAACAGTATATATAAACAGATCTACTCATAGAGGGGTGCATGTTAGGGTGCATATTTCATAAAAAAATTAAAAATATGTCATCAGCTCAAAATAATAAATAATTTTATTTCATAATTTCTTTTTAACAGTAAACCACGGACCAAAACGAGTGTTAACCAATCAACTCTCTGGATCTCCAAGACGCCAAAGATAGACAGTGGCATGGAGGTTTAAAGAATCATCTCCACGATTCAAACAGCTCCATTTTTCTGGCTTGATCAGCAACATTCTCGTCTGGTGGCTAGTTTAGTGTATGATTTAATAATACTAGCTAAAAGTTAGATACATATTTGCATTCCTGTACAAATGTTGTGCTCTCACAAATTTCTTAAGTCTACAAGTTTCCTGCTTATTCCCATAACCGTCTTCTCCATTTCATCTTTCTTCAGAGAACCACAACCACAAAAAAAAAGAGGAATTAAGAGTTTGTTGTGACTGCGAATAGGGACACACAAACTGAAAAGAAATTAATCTCCAAAAGAGCATAAAAAGACAGCATCATAGGTTTTAGAGTAATGTGTCTCATTCAAGAAATGAGAGGCCTATTTAATCCCCAAAGTTTCTCATGCATTGCCAATAATGGCACAATATCATGTATAGTTATGTGCATACGATTAATAATTTGGTAGCAAAAACATCTGCAATCATTCTTTAAATGAACAGAATCATTGGCTTATAAAGTGAGTGTTATGCTCTGCAGCCTATGAGGATGTTGTCATAAAGAAAAAGATGAATTCATAAAAATGTACATATTTTTTTGTATGATGTGACTGCAAAGCTGCCACTGTTATATATGCAGTTTTTTGCATGTGAATATTTTATCACCCCCTTTTACAATACTGCATATAGAAAATATCAAAGCTAAAACGTATTAAACTGGTTAGCAAAAGTGATATTGTATCAGATACCGAAATTAGTCAGTTAGTGAGCGTGAGTAACATTGTGTGTTTGAATTTGAAATGTGCTGTTAATACTTTTGTATATTTTGAATTGGACGTGTACAAACGGATTAAAAATATTTAATTGCGAAGATGTTTCAGTATGTTTTTATGGCTCTAAAGTCATACCGCGTAAATGCTTAATCACAAACAGAAACTCAAAGTGTTTTTAGTTACTGGATTTATTTTGAAATCTGTTTTGTGATTCATCACGGACCAAAAAAAAGATCCTTATTGATAAACAGCTCTTAATGTGATTAGCAGATATTGAATATTAATAGCATTATCTTGTATTCACATACAACGAATTAACATCCTTATCTCTGCTCCTCAAACACTTTTGCAAGTTTCTTTTGAAAAACACACAGAATCAAGCTCATTTCTACAGATTTCCCCGTGGCAATTACACCATTTGTTTATGTGAAACACGGTAGTGGCCATGAATTTAAATAGACATGGCGATCAGAAAGCTTTCAGGGGGTCCAGCTGGAAGGCAGAGTTAGAGCCAGACATAAGACAAATGAACTGGACCGCATTAACACCAAAAAGATGTGGTACTTTGTATGCGATTTACCCTGGTCTGCAATTAGTGACAGCATAGACTTTAAAGCACTGCTAATTACGGAGCCAATTAAACTAATCAGTCCTCTGCTTCGACAGGAGAACTCGCGTCACACACTCAGGATCTGGTAATTATAGATATGACTGTAATCACTACTCTGGAGGCACAGGGTAGAATTAAAGAAACAAACCCTTTCCCATCTGGAGAGGGGGGTGATTTTAGCCTATTAGAGATACAACACGAGCATCTCATTCTCCACCCCGAACAAGATCCAAACAGCTCTTCACATGGCTTTATCAGAACTGGAATAAAGGAGGTTATGAAATTAATTAATTCATTTAATGTTAAAGAGTGTAGAAATCTATGGTAAAAAAAAAAATAATAATTAAAAAAATGGTCAATAAATACTTATTAATTACAGTTTCACAGTAAAATTGTGTTAATTCAGATTTGAATGTGAAAATTAAGTCATCTTGATTTATGGTGAAAAAACATTCTGTTTAGTTATGTACATTATGTATTTATGTACATATTATGCTGCTAAATTAATATTAATATTGCATTTTGGTGTTGTGTTACCAATACGATGTTATGTATTTGTGTGCATGTCACTGGCATTGCATATGATATTCTCAGCATAACACTTTGAGTCAAAAATTTAACTGGAAGATTAATAATACATTAACAATAATTAGTACACAGTAAAAATGATTTTTCATTATAAATAAAACAGATTTTTTTTAAGTACCTTTTACTTCAAAAATTCACATTTAACTCAATGTGTTATTTTGTAAATTTTGCCTTTATTTTTTATTACATTTTTTTTTACAGTGATATGCATGTGTGCATATAGTTGTAGTTAATTCACCTGAAATTGCATATAAAACACACAATGGGATAGACATTGAGGGAGACCAGTACAATATTATAAGTACTGTTCAATCAATTTGTGTTTACTGATTATTCCATTTTTAATAAAAGCAGCCCTCTGCTACTATCTACTAGTATCAAACAAATCTGTCATAATTTGCTGCTGCATAAGCTTTAGCCAAATGTGAGACTGAAAAGCACTGCAAGCACAAATGATTAACAATTTTGGAAGATGTTTTAATACACATCTCAAGATCAAGGTCACAAATGGTAATAATGACAATGTCTTTAGTTTTAAAAGTCACATCAACCAAGAGTTTAAAAGCATTAGTACATAATCTGAAAGCATTAAAGATAATTAGATAGAGCAATCAAGGCCTTATTAGTGCTCCTCACAACCTTTCACCCAGCGTGACATCTTACGCCCCTTACAGTAACTATCCCAGGTGTCCCTGCAGACACAAAGATCAACATTACCATTATGTCAAAAGCACACATGCACAACAGATCAATACACTGGATGTAATGCAGTGATAGACATAGCTTAAGGCCAGATTTCTAAAGGGACAAGCGACCTTTGTTAATCAGACAAATAAACTTTGTCAGTTGTGCCTAAGGATATATGCAGTGAATACTTGCCATGATTTCAGTCCTTCGGTTTTCACAATGAGCTTTGCACATTTAACTGAAGCCTTCAGGTCATCCTGAAGCAAATCTATCAAATGGTAAACATGTATAAACAAGAATGTAATATCAAAGTTTAAAAGCACAGATACAGTGGAGTCAAAAAGTCAATTTTACTTTTTTCCTGATTTTTTGTATTTTTGCACTTTAAGTGAAATTGACTAGCAATTTCTGGGTGAAAACTGTTTCTGCACTAATTGTTTTGTGAGAATAACTTCTGAAGCAAATATTTATACAATACAATTAATTGTATTCATTTATTTTATTCTAAATACAATTTTGAATCAGATTTTTCAGACCCCCACTGTATTTCAGGCAGCAACATCCAAATAATGCTTGTAAATTTGTAACTAATAGTCCACTTAAATACAATTATTGTCACATGAAATCTATTTAAAGGTAATAAAGTACCTGAACAGGGAACTTTGCATTGGTTCTTTCCACCTGGAGTGCCATCTTCGCACCATTTGAAACTGTTAATCTGGAAGATCCCATAGTCTTTTCCAACATCAGCTGAACGCACTCTGTGGGTCTTAAACTTGCTTTCCCAGTAGGCCATGCACACGTCTGTTGAAATTAAGTTCGAAACCAAAGGGAATAAAATATATTATGACCAGTTTTATAATTCATTTTATGTTTATTGAAGATTTAATTAATACAATCAGATATGCCAAACACTGCAAGTCAGTACTGAAAATCCAAAAAAAAAAGTACCCACAGTTGCCAAGTGAGAATCCCTCAAATCCATCAAGTCCCTCATTCTTGAAGATACGGACAACATCACAGCGACCCAGCCTGCGGCTCTCACACGAGCACAGCCACATCAGACACAAGACCGCAATCGCCACCTTCATATCTGCACTGCTGCTCAGAAAACCAGTCAATATCTGCTATCTGAAGAGGAGTTCAGATGGAGGGTGGAAGCTGTAGAGTGGGATTATTTATAAGTCAAGTGAAAGGTTTGTGTCGCAACCAATTTTTCACAAGTGCATGGAGTTTGCAGTTGCTTCAGATATGGCTGCTGAGGCAATAACTGACTTTGGGCTGTTCTATTTTTTAGTTCTAAGCAAAAACATCTATTTTATGTGCAGAGAAAACTGTGTAAAAGTCTTGGATCAAACAAGATTGAACATTAAGACAATATGCAATACTGGGGAAACCCAGTCATGATGTAGCTATAAAGAAAGCAGCATATATGTACACACACACACACACACACATAAAAAAAGTAAAAATTATTAAGCAGTTTAGATGTTTTATGTTTACACAACTTGCAGTTACTGAATTTGTTCATTCAACTAAAAATTGTAAGTTTTCACTGTCTCAACTAGCTCGAAAGTTGACTACACTAGATTATTTTGTCCTCTCAACTTAAAAAAATGTGTTGAATCAATGAAGTAGCAATATCACGTTCTCAAAATCACTTTTCGCGAGATCTCGTCATTCTCATCATTCTTGTGAAGTCCATTGCAGACAGAAGAAGGTCGTCAGCCATACTGGTCAGCTTCTCCATGAAGCTTGGAAATTTTACCAGAATACAACTTTGGTAAGTTAAATATTTTGTATTTATTGCTTAACGTGTAAAATTACATTGCGCTGTCTTGCTCTCTCTCCCTCGCGCATATTAATCAAAATCAATTGACACGATGGTGTCGAACATCACTATCCAGTGATGAAATGTTTTCTGTGTTGTCAAATCTCTCAAAAGTTGTACAGTATTTGTTAACATAGTTAATGCACGGTGAAGTAACATTACCAAACAATGAACAGCTGTGTTTTTTATAAACTAAGATAAACAAAGATTAATAAATATAGTAAAAAAAGTATTGCTCATGGTAAGATCATGTTGGTTAATGTTAACTATTCAAACCATATCCTAAAGTTACAAATAATTTACTCTAATTTAAAAAATACCCTGATGTTTAA